>NC_056730.1:762900693-762975693 GCF_019279795.1 Protopterus annectens
TGATTTTGTCATAGTTGTCTTTAAATTTCCAAAATATCAGTACTCATAGTCTTAGGCGGAAGACTTCTGACAGGAAGTTGTTTACAATGTGCAGATATTGTGCTATAACAATGTGCATTGTCTTCTTGCACACAAAGGAATCTAATCAATAATTATATAAGAGAATAATTTCTTCAGAATCACTTTGATTATGGTGAATGATGTATTAAAAGGCAAAGCAAAGTAATTTTAGCATTGGACAAGGGGCTATCACATGCATTAGAGACTTGACAACTCATTCTCACCTGTAGAACTTTTGTGTGTTACAGTTTAACTTACTATAGATGCATCCTATGTATTTTCCCAGCATTAAATGATATCCTCTCAGTTCAAACAAATATGTACTTTTCTAGAACCATAAGATTTACTAATGAAATATAAATGGTGAACTGTTAAGTACAAGCTCATTTTTTTTACAATGGTAGCATTCATTAGGTTGTGTGTATTAAAACTAGTTATGTTGTTCACAGTAGACATGTAAATATTAATGCTGTAAAGTTTTATAAACAACTTACAAGTCGGTAAGCACTGAAGCTACATACATAACTGTCAACTACTTTCATCCAGTGCTGAGCTTTCATACGAGATTAAATAGCTTTGTCTTTGTTGCTTGGTTGCTGAAATATATGCACAAATATGAATATTATAGCAATATAAATAATTTGTTCATGAAAAAACATTTTATATATAGCTGCACATGACAGATGTTAGGAATCAGTGAAATTGTTTTACATTTGTTGTAAGCTAAAAGCTGAAATATTTCAATAGCTTGTAAGACATTAGGTACATGAAAATTCTTTATCTAAAGGCACCATAATGTTATTTCTACATAACAAAAATTGTAATCAATTATAAAGAAACAGTTTATACACTATCAGGGACTTAAGCAATGAATATGAAGCATTTTTTTCAGGGTGAATTCCAATCTGAAGTGGTGAGTCGTATTGAAAAAAAGTTGATGCTTTTAATAATACTGTGGAAGATTGGACAATTTATATTGAGATTAAGAGCTTTACTGCATAATTAGTCATAATGAAAGTGATAAGAAGGTTTCTGTGAAGTTAAATGATTGTAATGAAAAACAAAAATATGTCTTGTTGTAAATTTCACTAGTACCAGAAAGTCCTTTAGAGAACCCCCACCTGAGCCAACACCTAACCTCCCACTGGCTATGCACATGTACTAGGACTGACCACATAAAACCAAATATTACCCAGTCTACCCATTTCTCCAGCTCATCCCCTCCTCCTGTTTGTCTCATAGATGTCCCAAATCTACTCATATATTCTATGTGCTGTCAATTTACAATATCCTATCATGAGAAACACAGACACTTACAAGCAATCTGTATATTAGAATGAAGCTATCTATACCTGCAATTTAATCTTAGTATTAATTTAATAGAGGCCAAATGCCTCTACCTTACTCTCAGTCTAATCAACATTCACCTACTGTCTACCAGCAGCTACTGCAATATTCACATATATACCAAATAAGCTATGTCACTGGACTGATATGCATGCTATGTCTGGCATACTTAAAATTTTACTGGTAATCCAACCTTGTATTTTATAACTTGTACACTGTTGAATTTACTGTATACTATCTAGTTTATTGTATTGCCTCTTACTATTTGTATAATGTCTGTTTTTGGATTTGGAGCTTTTCATCCTGGGCCTCCACTGAAAATGGACTCACTTTTGGCCCAGTGGACCTCCCGGTAAACAAATTCAAATAAATAAATAAGTAAATAGTAACTCTTTAAAAAGATTGTAGATATTGCACAATCATTTATCTCAAATTACTTAATGACAGCAGAGCAGTTGACGTTTTTAGGAGATACAAATGAATGGAGATATAGTTATGTGTCATGTCATGAGCTGTATTTGTTATGTTCTCTGTCAAGTGTAGCCAGGATTTATTTATTTATTAATTTGTTTATTAATTTATTTTCAGTAAGGTCTTATCCCCATGATAATACTTTAAGTGTTCCCCCTGTGCAATTTGGTTCTTCTTCATCTTCTCTGTAGTACCATGGTGTTAATATGGCTGAGATACTGCTAGTTGATACAAGTCCCATAGCCAGTTCACTCAGTGTGTTCATAGAGAAGCTGGATAGGTTTATGCTTTTCATCATGCAGATCTTGCATCAGGCTGCAAGTATACAGAAAGGGAAGGGAAATTAGTCTACCTGCAAGCTCTTCATTCACTGAGGAATGGGTTACTTCATATGGAAGCTGTGCCCAATTCAAAAGTAGATGGATTACAATGATATGAATGAGTCCTGCATGACTATCAGATGAGTCAGCATGCTCTGTGGGCAGAAATGAATGACAATGAGAACAGACAATGGTGGTAAAATTAATGTTTGACTGGGCTAGTGAAAGGGACTGAAGGTTATGATGAACTGACCTTCATCCATTATGTTTTTTTCCAAAGCACTATGCCTCCAGTTCTTATGAGGATTAGGTATTGAACAAGACCACAGCCCATTGAAAATCCATGGAAACTACAGTCAACCACCATGTTAGGTTACTTTCAGGGTTCTCAGCTTTGGGGATAAAGATTCTATTGAAAACAGCCAGGAATGAGAAGCATTTTTATCATATTAGGCAAAAAGTGCTCCTAAGTAAGAATTTGTAACTTCTGTGCTGGAAAAAAGTGAGCTTTCCTGATGGCAAAGTGTTCCTGCTATTAAATAGCTTACTGTCTGCATTGAGGTTTCCAGCAGATCTCAGAATTAAGAGGGGGGGGTGGAAAAAAAGAGTATACCATGACAATAATAGCAATGGCATTTCTAATAATAACACACGGCTTCTTAAATCTCTGGTGAATTTATCTTCCACCCCTTTAGTTGTGACTCAAAATTCAGACATGGAGGAGTGATTAGAGAGAGAGGTACTTTACCTGGAAAATATGCAGCAGTGCATGAGGAGATTCTGTCTCCCACTAGACACCCAGAGAAAGGTGGCAATAATGCATTAGGTTATAAAGAATACAGGGACTTGCAATGGAAGCATTCAGTTAGGAAATGGTGTGCTGCTGACATTGCTGGGGAAAATATGTAAGACCTATTTGCTGTCTATGATGAGGGGGGCACAGATGCTCAGCAGCACATGGCATCTGAGATCAAGGGATCTGTCCCATCTCTTAAGAGCATCATACCTGGATTTCAGAAAACCCTGAATTCCAGTAAAAGATGAAACCAGATATAAAACCAAAGAAATATGCAACATGATGGGGTATGAGCTGCTATTTATTTATTTTATTGAACATTTGTTTACTGGGAAAGTCCAACTGGAACAAAGCTCATTTTCAGCGGAAGCCCAAGTAGAAATGCTCCAGATACATGCATTTGGAATGTGGGAGAAAGCAGGAGCACCCAGGACAAACCCAAGCGAATGCAAGGAGGACATGCAGACTTTCCACAGAAGGCACCACAACCAAGAACTGAACTGGAGAACCTCTTGCTAACCACTGCACCACTGTGCTGCCCAACTTATTATAATTTGACTAGTTGCTTGGTGGATCTTTTGAGCTCCTAGTATACTATGTTGGAGTAAGTTTGGTTTTAATATTCAGCTCATCATTCCATAGGCTGAAGATAATTATCTTGTTGTAGAGAACCTAAGAGGGAATGATATGCACTGATGCTGCACTTGCTCACCAGTGGGTGGGAGTTTATGGATATGTAAATGTGGTGTGTGTTGTTGGAGTGCTTCTTTATTTGCTATCACTGTTATTGTTGTTGCTGTTATACTTCATGTGCTTCCTCTCAGTACTAGTGGCTTAAACTCCTTGCTTAGAGGCACATGGTTGGTAACTGCCTCAAAAATGTAATTGAGATTATTTTATGCTGGTAGAGGTCAGATTGCCCACTCGGCACACTCACTGTGTGTGCATTTGGTGTAAAGGTTGGAGCTTGATCAGTCTGAAAAAAAAAAAATTCTAAATGTGGATCAATGCTATTAGCTAAACAGTCTTTTGGAGGGAAGATGAAATCAGGTCTTTATCATAATGACTGAGACTATGTTACTGGGAGACTGAACATCCCATTGAGGACTAGATTGCGGGTTCATTTTATGGTCCAAATTAAGATTGTCCAGTTGTTTTGGAATTCCTCATATTTTCATTTGGTCACTAATTCTTGTTTGTCTACATTTCAGCCTTTGTCAGAGAGATACTTCAAGCCATAGTTGGTGGCAAATGCTTTTAGAGCACAACTGTAGCTTGCGGATTTTCAGCATGCTGTTTATCCTGAGGAGGAATATTTTTACATTGGTTAGTCATGGTTCCTATAATGCTGTTATGCTCAACAAAATATAATTAAATTATTGGTTGGTGGCTGTTCACATAAAATACAGCAGAAAATGTCTAAAGGGAGACTACAGTAAATGATTATACAAGAATGCAGGTGACAACCAAAGTGTATAGAATAGAAAATGTAAAACAAGTGATGTGCATGAGCTGGTCCACAAAGGCAGAGCTAATGAGTTAATGGGTATCGTAACATATGCACAATGACCATGCACTGAAATAATGCTACCTTGCTGACATGTATAGTGATCAGATGAGATCATTGTGTTCACGGTTTTCTTCTTGCACAAGGTGACCTCAGAGTTAGTTATATTAGGTCTCAGGTGCTGATATCACAACTCTGGACATATAAGGTAAAGAGCCTTGCCCCTGCCTACATAAAAAGTCATGTGAAAATTCTAGTCTGTCACTTTGCTTTTACTTGACATAATTTTTGAATAATTGCATTTTGGTATTAGTATGGATATGGAATCTATGAGATGGAATAGTAATGCAGAAGCTTAAAATATATCCAACTAGTTTAGAATTGCATTATATGTTAGATAATCATATGACTCAATTCCACAATGCTGAGTAAAGTTAAACTGGAACTTGATACTGTGGTAACATTGCTTTCTTTTGTGCTCTGGATAGCAATAGAATATGTTTAAAAATATCCCTGCCAAATTCAGACATGTTGTTAAAATGTGTTGTTAATTTTCCTCTGAGTTTGTGATATTGTTAAAAATGTTGTTAACTTTACACCAAAATAAAATGAAGTAGGCAGTTAGTAGGGGTTATAGCCAGCACGTAAAACAATTGACAGAAAAATTAATTTGTTTCACCTGCTTATACCATAAACATTCATTTTCAGGAAGCTGTTCTTTGGAAAAGAAGGATACATGTGTCAGGGAGCATGTGGAGAATACTGTTAGTGTAAAGTTCTAAGATGCTTCATCAGAGAAGCATATAATACTATTCAAATAGCTGTCTGTTGTAGAATCATTTAAAATGAACAATCAAAGCTCAGTGTAAGACTCAGTAATGTGAATGTTTAGCTAGAAGAATGTAATGGGAAGTAGTATACCGAAATGAGTAACAAGGAAATGGCATTCATGACTTAAAGAACTATTCCTCTCTAAGTAAAATGAGAGTGGTTGGTGTACCCCAAATGATCCCAGACTTAGATCATTCATGGTAATAGTTTTCCTTTATATCTGCATTTAATTACAGGTGAGATCTTGTCTTTAGGTACATATCATCTAATGCTGAGCCAGTATAGCTTCTATCCAAACTATTTAGTTCCTGCCTTCCCTTAAATCTCATTCCTCTTTCAAAACATTATTCTGTACATATTACTCACCCAATTTCCATTATTTCTATGTAATTTACTCCTACCCTTTTCTAAAGCTGTCACTTCCAGTTCTTTTAACTGTATTACTACATTCACTACTTCTAAAACAGTTGGTTTAGACTTTGAATTCCATTTTGTAGTAAATGTTTTTTGGCAGTCACCAGAATCAAACTTGTCAAGGTATTACCATGTCTAGCAATTCAGATTCTGTAGCACAGTTTGAAAAAAATAATAATTTCCTTAGTTACGCCAATTTGCTTACCCAGTATTTCTGACAGAGTAGACTACAAGGACAGTTTAAAGTCTGCCAACTCATTACACTCTCAAAAACTATGTTCCCAATCGCCTCTTCTTCCCCATCACAACTCCAACATTTCAATCTAGCTGAGGAAAAATTCTTTGGAGTCTGCTTGGGGTATAAAAATACCTATGTAAAATCTTCCAAACAAAAATCTAAATCTTGTAGCCTGTTGCATATTTGGGAGACATACATATGTCCTCCCATTGTTTGTATGTGAACTGCTTATCTGGTCTCCTTCCCAATCTTTTCTAAGTTCCTCTGATTGAGTCCTATGGTTATCATGTAATATTTTATATCCCTACCCATTATCCCTTTTTTAACAGCAGCTTCGGTTCTACGTTGTGCTAAAACATTCTACAAATGCTGGTCTTTCACTTAAATCCCCCATTCCTTTCTCTTTGCCTATACTCTGTTATCAACCCCTGATAGGGAAGGCAAACTCTGACCTGCAGTCCAAATGCATTCTTGCCCTTTTTCTATTCTAATACCTTTCTTCTCTTTTAATTATTTGCTCCCTTCATTCCTTTGCCAGTTTTCTCTAGTACATTCCAACTCCCTCTTCCCTATTCTCTGTACCCATAATTGCAGTCATCTATATTAGCAAAGTCTCCTTTTTCTATTCCTGTGTTGGCTTAGATCTTAGAATACTTTCTGCTACTTTATGAATATAATATATTTTTTTAATTTCTCCAAATATTTTGGGTTTCTAATACTATGACAGGAATGGACCCCATTCCTAAGTCAAAGTATGATTAAAGTTCATGAAATTAGTATTGTTTCAAACTTTGATGTTAGCCAAAAGTGCTCTTCACACCACTTGCAATGTGCCCAGTAATAACTCCTTCTGCAAGTCATACAGGGTTATATGGATTGGTAACATATCTAAATATGATTGTAAATTCCTTTTTTATAAGACCTGTTGCTCCATATGGATTGGTAACATATCTAAACACGATTGTAAATTCCTCTTTATAAGACCTGTTGCTCCAACTACTATTAAAACTGTCTGAGTATCTTTCTTCCACATTGCTCTCTTTTCTGCCTGCAGATCTCATGACTTTTTGTCTCTCTGTACTTAAGATACTGTAGTCACTGGGTGTAGCAATTTCAATGATCAGTGCTACTTTTGTCTTCTTTTCTTGGACCACTATATCCGGTTTTCTAGCATCTATCTTTTGAACTGTTGGTAATGGGTGATCCCATGTGATATAAACTTCATCATTTTCTATGATGCTTTGTGGATCATGTTTCCAGTGTTTTCAGCCACTTCAATACCATAATGTTTGCACAAAATCCAGTGCAACAGTCTTACCAAATTATTATGCCTTTCAGAATACAGTCCTTCTGCCATTAGTATGTCACACCCAGCAATGAGGTGTGCAACTGTTTCCAATTCTGTTTTACAAAACCTACATTTGTCTGTTTCTCCCACATGTTCAATGGACTTTGTAAACCAGTGTGTATGTAGCCCACCATCTTGGGCTGCCAATATTAACCTTTCATCTCTTGACTTGAATTCGCCTCTCCTTAACCATTCCTGTGTTTCATCCTGATCAATATGAGGTTCCTTTCAGAAGTTTTATATACTTGCAACTATAGTTATACTTTTTCCACATTTCTTGCCTTCTCATCTGGTCCTTCACATGATATTCTTTCTTTTGATTTTTTGGTAATTTCAGTTGATGTATGGTTTTTATTTACTTCTGGTTTGATTTCCATTTCTGCATGACTCCGATATGCTTCTGCTAAATTAAGCAGAGAAGTCATCTTAGATTTATTCTCCTCATGTTTCAAGACTTTCACAACATTTGGGTATTGTGAGGTCAGCACATATGTGTGGAGTCCCACAATTGCAGATCTATACATGTAATCAATTTCAAGGAGGTCCATCCCTCCTTCAGAACAGGGAATATATAATCTTGGTATACAATGATTTTTATAAATCATTTGGTGTGCATGAAGCATCCTTTTTGTTTTCATATCTTATCTTTCCAACACATTTTGAGGCCAGTCAATCACTCCAAAACTGTAAGTTATGACAGGAAGAGCAAATTGGTTTATAGCTTGGATTTTGTTCCTAGATGTCAACACTGTTTTCAGAATTAATTTAAGTCTTCTAAAATATTCCTTACTAAATTTGATTGGTATTTGTTCATGTTTTATTGTTGATTCTTCATCAATTCCCAAAAAATTATACACTCCCTCTTGCTCAAGTTTTTTATATCACATTCTTGTCCCAAACTGATGTTTTCCTGGTGTTGCAGTTTTTCTGCTTTAAAGGTTGCTTTTGAAATTTCTATGGCTATTGTTATTCTTCTTAAAGATCTGCATCCAAAATTGCAGTCACTCCTTATTTCTTGAGCTTCTACCTATTTCAGTGTCATAGCTTTCTTCTTGTGCAATGTATCAGAGCCTTAACTGTGTAGCTCTGAAATATCCCTTCAAATCAGGTAACTACCTTGTTCTACTGGAAGGATCAACTTATCGCACTTACTCTTATCCCCTTTCCCTTCCAGATAAAATAATTCAACTCTTCATTAATTACTATTCACAACCTATCCTCTGGTTGATAAAAATATTCCTGAGGTTTGTATAAAACTAATGGGACTAAAAATGTTTTCACTGCTTGTAAGGGACTAAAAACATTTTCATTGCTTGTATCTTGCTATACATTATCCATATCCATAAATTATTATCCTTCTAATTAAATGGAAGACACCTCAAGCAGTAGACCCGTAATGAGTGGTGTACCACAGAGTCCGGTCTTGGGGCCTCTGTTATTTGGGATATACTTTTCTGAGGTGCATTCCAAAACCAGTGGGCAATGGCTGACCTGTTTTGCAAGTGACTGCAAGCTGGGTGCGGTCATCAATACCCCAAGCGATGTAGACATTTAATTTTCGCCTCCGATCCTTCATATTATCCTCCTAATTTATTGTTGTATCAGGGAATGCAAATGCTTCCATTGCCCTACTCATAAAATCCTAGCTTACTCTTTCAAATGTTTTTTCTGCTCCAAGACTTACTGACAACAGTGGTATTTTCTTACATTCTGCTTCCTTCTAGACCATCAATGTTGTCAAATATTTTCCTTCTCTCCACAAAACCACATTTATACATATCTATCAATTTAGGCAACAGCTTTGCCATTCCTTTAGACATTGTAAACATAAATACTTTATAATCACAACTTAGAATCGAAATTGATCTACATGAACCTGTATCTGTTAGATTTTTACCATCTTTAGGTAATGCAGCCACCACAGGTTTCTTCTAGGATGTTGGTGCTTCTCTTCCTTTTAAAATACTGTTAAACCAAACCTTCCAGTGCTTTATCACTTTCTTTCTTTCTTCCTTCCTGGCTTCCAAACTTCCATGGGAATACTAGTGCCTCCTGAAAATCTATCTGTACAATAGCTATATATCACTATTTTTAGCTCATCTTGTCCTATCCTAACTGTTAATAATTGACCCTCATCTACCTCTAGCCTTGACATGTTTAACTTTTCCATAAATATTTCCATTTGTTCTGTTTCGTTGATTTCCACATTTTTTCTGCTTTATATTGATTTTTATAACACTTTTGATCTCCACAGGAACTGGTTATTTTCCTTGTTAAGGGCTTCCTAAGCTTGGCAACAACTATTTCTACTTTCTGTTGTCTGAGCCATTGTGTTAAAACGTTTGTGCTTGAGGGTTATTATCAAAACACAGCTGCTTAACATCAATCTTTCTAAACTCATGCATATTATCTAGGCAGTCCCTTATTCTCTCTTTAGCCATCTGCAGTTATGCCTCTTCTTGTTCTGTGAGATTCCCCCTATTCTGCTATACTTTAACATTTGTCGTTCATTCCAAATAATTATTGTTACCTCTTAGCTATATCCTTTTTTTCTATTATTTCTATCATATTTTTAAATTCCACTTTCATTTTACTCCACTCCCTAGCTATATTTTCTGAATGAATTCCTATCATCTCTAATAACTCCTGCATAATCTGTACTACACATTTCCTAAATTCCTGTATGTTTAACAGATAGGGGAAGTCCCAGGGTATCATTTTTAATTCAATACCCTTTATTTTTATTTTATATTATTGCATGATCTAGAATAGTAATTGGATGCATATCAAAATGTCCAATTAAATGCACATGTTCATGTGGAATATAGCTTCTGTCTAGCCTAACCCAGTTTTAGTACATTGGGGAATAAAACGTGAATTCTCTCAGAGCTGGTACTACTTAAGTCACATCTTCCATACCAAATATTTTCATAAGTTTCTAAAAAAATGTACTCTCTTTTGTTATATTTTCTCTTCTTGGTCCCCAGATACATCCTCACTTTTGCATATCAAATTCCAGCCCCCACTTATAAGTAATATGCCCTGCTGAAAGCTGATTATTTCTCCCAGAATTTTCTTAAGCTTCATTGTAGGTTTTAAATTGAATATAATTACATGTTATATAATCCTCCTCACCAGCCAGTAGTCTCTTACTACTACAAGTCTACCATTATTATATTTCCCATCTTTGCTCCTCTAGCAACTAATATAAGTACTCCCCTTTTCCTTTGTTCCAGATATTCCACTGAATAATCATCCTGAAATCTCTACCTGTCTCAAATTCACATGCTCATTTCTTCACAAATGTGTCTCCTCTAGCATAGCTATTTGCACTCTGCATTTCTTAATACTGTTCACTACTCTTTCTTTTTTTATATATACCTTTGAGACCATCCACATTCAAAGATAACATGGAAGGTGTTGCCATTATGATAAGACATTATTATTCCCACGTTATGTACAATAGCTTTTTTTAAATGTCTAGTTTCAGCTTTTGCATTACATGCATCTGCTAATGTTTGACACATTGATCTTTTATACAGTTGTTTCTTGTCATATCCATTTGATCATGTGTATCATCTTACAATACTGTTTTATTAAAAACCCTCATAAATATACCCTTAGAACATCATTACCTGTTAACGTAATACAAACACACAAAATATGTACACCTTCAAATAATGAAGTTTAACTCTCCCAATAAGAACACGTGTCTCAGATTGTCTGCTACACTCACAGGCTTTAATTGACCTGTAATTAAGGTTATCCATGCTAAGATGCATGGCAAAGTCTGTGCTTTTACTTACACAAAGTGCTGTCTGTTCTGTCTTATCTTTATTCCTCTGCCACATGTAGAAAACAACATGAATGATTTCAGGAAACATTACATTTTAGCCACAGAATGAAAAAAGTATTCTATTATTTTGCCCTCTTATCAGCTTGTCTACATAGAGACATACAAACCAGATACACAGTTGTCTTCAGCTACAAGCTTCTCATGCTGCACTGTGAACATGTAATTGTTAAAAACTTTTCATTACATTCAGTGTTCTTTTATATTTACTTGTGTTCACATAAACTTGTTGTTAGATCAAGCCAAGTGACTTGATCCAGTCACCCCTATACAAAAGTAAGTAAATCCATATCAATTTTACTTCTATCATGATTTGTATACTTTTGCAACCCATCTAACTCCTCAATAACCCAAGATTATAGCTTATCTTAATCATGCTTCTGCCAGGCTTTCTTCTCATTTTACATCACAGTGTCTACATTTCTTAAAACTAAACAAAAAGAAAGAAAGAAGGAAAAAGGGCACCTGTTTAGTATTCCTATAACACACAAAAATAACTGAAATTGCTTTACTTTATAACATGCAATATATGTCATGTTTTATAAAAATTAAGAACAAAATTTATGTTGCTTACAGTTACTTCTTTCCTTCCTCTTATCCCTCTTAATGTTCTTCCAAACATTAATGATATGAAGTAGGACATATGCTTTGGAATCCCAAACAATTTTAACAAATTCAAAATAGTTCAATATTTCCAGTTTTATTTTTCTTCAGCCATATTTCACAAATGTGATTAATGCTTTGCAATCCCACAGTTATTCATTAATTTCTGAGTTTCTTCTTTTCTTCCTGTTGATCTCCATCTTTAACTCCAGTCTCTGGTTTATTTCCAGTGTACTCCTGTTTTTTCAAGTCAACTAATGTGCTTTCCGCTGTCTCTCAAGCATTTTCCTTTGGAGCATTGGAAGATTTCATTGTCAAAGTCTCTCTGCAAGCTTTATTTTCAGAAGAATTAGAACCAGACTCCCCTTCTGTTTGATTGCTCACTTTTTGTTGGACAAACTTTTCTATTTCTTTTTTACTATGTTCTGCATGAAAAAATGACTTTGATACTCCAAGAAAAAATATTCTGAAGGTAGCTGGATGCAACAGCTTGAATCTTGCACCTGCCTCTTGACATTCTTGATTGCTGGAATACATTTACTTCTCTTCTGCTTGTTCACAGTGAGAAATAATTTTCCACAAAAAGTCTACTATCACCAGCTTTTACTACATTGTTTTTCTGCTGGTTTTATCAAAATCAACTATTTCTGCTGGTTGGATTGCATCTTTACTATTAGCTGTCTTAGCTGTTTCTTTTGGCCACGTTTGCAGCATACACATGATATGCCCTTTCAATTAACAGCTCTTGCTGTGGAATACTAGTCCAGTTGCTTATTTGTGCTTTCATATATATATATAGAATTAATACAGTTTGTTCATTCCAGTTTCTTGGTACAGAAACAAAAAGAAAAATCTAGCAAAGCCAGAATTTCCACGGTGTGATACCTTAAACCTCTTGAATCAGAGGCAACATGGGATATATGTAAATTACCCTTTAAGACTATCAGATGCTTCAGCTAAATGGCATTTCTGAATGTCCATGGCATTTTCTCTTTTACTTTTAAGTCTTTTTATGGATAATTTCAGGCTAATAAAGCCAAACCCCTCTAGATGTGGACATGCATGTTTCTGCCTTCTTATGACATCACCAGTACAACATAAGAGGAATGTTTGACTTTTGGAAACACAGGTAGTCATACCCAACTGATATCCACAAACCTATGGGTGTCTACAAAATATCCCAACTAACAAACTAAAACAATGAGTTAAAAGGTCACACAGGAAAACGAATTGGTTAAAAAACAAAAAGAAAAATCTAGCAAAGCTAGAATTTCCAGTGTGTGATACCTTAAACCTCTTGAATCAGAGGCAAAATGGGATATATGTAAATTACCCTTTAAGGCTATCAGGTGTTTCAGCTAAATGGCATTTCTGAATGGCCATGACTTTTTTCCTTTTACTTTTAAGTCTTTTTACGGACAACTTCAGGCCAATAACCCCAAACCCCTCTAGCTGTGGACATGCATGTTTCTTAATACTGTTCACTACTCTTTCTTTCTTTATATATACCTATGAGACCATTCACATTCAAAGATAGCATGGAAGGCATTGCCAATATGATAAAAAATTATTATTCCCACATGTTATGTACAATAACTTTTTTTAAATGTCTAGTTTCAGCTTTTGTATTACATGCATATGCTAATGTTTGACACGTTGATCTTTTATACAGTTGTTTCTTGTCATATCCATTTGATCATGTGTAACATCTTACAAGACTGTTTTATTAAAAACCCTCATAGATATACTCTTAGAACACCCCCATTACCTGTTAACTTAATGCAAACACACAAAATTATGCACACCTTCAAATAATGAAGTTTAACTCTCCCAATAAGAACACTTGTCTCATATTGTCTGCTACACTCACAGGCTTTAATTGACCTGTAATTAAGGTTATCCATGCTAAGATGCATGGCAAAGTCTGTGCTTCTACTTACACAAAGTGCTGTCTGTTTTGTCTTATCTTTATTCCTCTGTCACATGTAGAAAAAAACATGAATGATTTCAGAAAACATTACATTTTAGCCACAGAATGAAAAAAAGTATTCTATTATTTTGCCCTCTTATCAGCTTGCCTATATAGAGACATACGAACCAGATAAACAGTTGCTTTCAGCTACTAGCTTCTCAAGTTGCACTGTGAACATGAGAGGAATGTTTGACTTATGGAGACACAGGGTAGTCATACCCAACTAATATCCATAAACCTAAGGGTGTCTACAAAATATCCCAACTAACAAACTAAAACAATGAGTAAAAAGGTCACAGAGGAAAACCAATTTGTTAAAAAACAAATATAAAAATCGGGCAAAACTAGGATTTCCACCGTGTGATACAGAAAAAACAATTGGTTACAAAACAAAAAGAAAAATCTAGCAAAACTAGGATTTCCACTGTGTGATACCTTAAACCTCTTGAATCAGAGTCGACAATGGATATAGGTAAACTACCCTCTAAGAATATCAGGAGTTAGAGCTAAACAGCATTTCTGAATGTACATGACTTTTTTCTTTTACAACTTTTTATGGACAATTTCAGCCCAATAAAACCAAACCCCCATAGCTGTGGACATGCACATTTCTGCCTTCTTACAACATCATCAGCACATCATAATAGAAATGCTTAACTTTTGGAAACACAGGGTAGTCATACCCAACTGATATACATAAACCTAAGAGTGTTTACAAAATATCCCAACTAACAAACTAAAAAAATGAGTAAAAAGGTCACACAGGAAAACCAATTGGTTAAAAAACAAAAAGAAAAATCTAGCAAAGCTAGAATTTCCACTGTATGATACCTTAAACCTCTTGAATCCGAGGCAGCATGGGATATATGTAAATTACCAGCATAAAATCTCAGGTTTCCCTAAGTGCTCTGCCCTCTAATTCTGCCACTGTTTGAAACATCTCTTCTTGAGCAGCCTGATAGTCAGATAGCCATTTATTCATTTTAACCTCTTATTTTTGCAGTTTTGTCAGGACATCTGAATATCTGTTTAGAGCTTCTTCCATTTTTTCTCCAGCCTTTTGTTATTTGATTTGATATACTCCGGTGTTTATTGGTGGATATTCCTCATGTGAGTACTTGGTTTAAATGCATTTATGTACTGTCTAGTCAAGGTTGTTCTTTTTGCTACAATCACTTATAGCCTAATTTGTCGAACTAGATGTATATACCTGTAAAGATTCTGTGAGACTTGTTTTAAGCCGATCTGAACCACGTGGAATGCCATTTTTACATAGGAACTCTTGAAGGCGGTTTAATACCCCTTCTACACTCCTTTTGGCCCTGCATCAATCCATCCTGCATGGTCGTTTAGACCGAAGATCTGCTTCCTCAGTTTCTTCTGATACCAGCGACGCCTGTGCCTATCCCCCATCCCTACAATTAGCCAAACAGCCACAATGGTAGCTTTATTTTTACCGTTTGCTGCAACCTTTAACCACTGTTGTGTTTTTACTTCTTTTTTAAAGATGCGCAATAGGCGCCTTCTTGGAACCGGACTATTGACTTCAATTGCATAAGGGTGATGTCTTTAAAGGAGCTAATGTGTTATTTATTGTAACTTTCTTACCACTGATTAATACTGTATCTGGCCAATTCAATCAACGATACACTTAGTCAGACAGCCCAGTGGTAGCATTCTTCTTACCGCTCACTGTTAGCGTGTCTTTGGGTGGATCGTAAAGTGCCTTCAGTACCTTTTTTCAAAGCTTACCTAGCAGCGGTTTCGCTCGGCAGGCTTTTTTTCATTTTTTCTTAGTTTTGTTCTGCCTAGACCCACTCCTGTAACCTAGGCAACCTGACGCTGAGGGTTTTCAATAGTATTGTAATACATTATCGGACTATCATATGATGTGCCTACCACAGCGGTAGTCCTCTAATTGTTACACTCCTTGTAACTGTATATACCATGATAACTGGTTTTCTCCCCTTGCTGCGACTTCTTGGCAGCGTCCCTTCCTAGGCAAGCCTCCACGTGGTCTCCCATAACGTATTTTACTGGCGTTCATTTGTGAGTTATAGCGTACTAAAATTTTCTAATTGCTAAAGTGTTTAATCTATGGAAATGTATTGCTCACTGCTGATATTATAACTGCCTAGTAACAGTGCTGCATTTTGATCACATATATTTGACCAACTCACTTGGAAGTAACATTATTTTATAACTCATATCCCCCTTGGGATCCTGTAATACTTGACCTTAGATCCGTGGCTATTTTAATGCTATCTTTAGCCATATGGTTTGTAGAAACTGATTGACTGCTTGATGCTTATGCTTAGTATTTGAATGTATCCAATCATTAGGATTGATACTGTTTGCCTAAATGTTTTTTTCTAGCTAGTAGCTACTGTAAGGTTTGTTCCTTGGGGGCCCCACTGTATGTCTTTAGCAGTCTGGCTACTCTGCTTCATACAGCGTGCCCCAGGGTAAATCTCTGTACTGTCCTTGTTGTTTTTGATTTAAAGCAAATGTGCTAGTTATGTTGTACCCACATGATTGATTAACAACTTATTTTTTCCTCTGCTTGTTTTCTCTTTTTCTCTCTACCTTTAACTATTAACAGATTGTACACCCGGGTTCCTGTCCTTCCCTAACCTAAGAGGCCCTGTGGACATCTTTTAAACACCAGTATCCTGAATAGGATTAAACATCCTCTTAACAAAGACTGTCCTCCCAGAATTTTTTTGGAAAGTATGTCCTATCATTGTATTGCTTAGCTTTACTCACCAGGACATATTTTTGCTCCCCTGCCAGGTAAACCAGCAGCCCCCCCTCTAGTTTGGCCTTTTTGATTCCCTCTCCTTCCCTCCTTTATTTGCCTTTTGTCCTTATAATCCTCTCTCTACCCGTGCCTCTTGTTCTTTATTCTTGGTAAACCCCCTGCTTGCTCCGTCTGATATTCTTTCCTAACCTGGCCACTAGGTGGCGCCCTTCCTACCACAAATCCTACTATCATATTTTCGGAGTATCCCACTGCAATTCCTATTGTTCTTTCCTGTTCCATAGCTTACCACTGCAACCTGCTATTTCTCTCACAAGCAACTCCTCTATCTTACCCAGTACTATTTCACTTACCCCCCACTTATCATACAATCTCCTCAAGCTCTCTACTGTTGAACTCACCCTTACCTTTACACCTGTTTCTCTCTTCTTGCCTGATTGTTTTCTGCAACTGCTCGTCTTGTTCTTCCCTGCTCCGTTCGCTACGCTCACTCCGCTCCTCACCCTACCCCCAATTCCCACCCACCCCAGGGGTCCTACCTTTACACTTACTTAGACACACCCCTAATTAGCCAACTACCTATCACTATTTCCTGTACATCTACCAATCAACTCCTCACTCCTACAACCACACCCTCTCTCCAAAATCTTATCTAAACCACCTCACCCTATCATTACATACCATGCAGTCCTACAATTACTAGCCTCACACTCTATAAAAACATGCCTTTAACACTTAACTCAATCTTTCCTCTTCTTCTCCTTAACATCCTGCTTTACTACTACACACTTACCTCCTATGAATATCTTAAGCTTAACCAAACTCCTGCATTAGCCAAACATACTACTACTACATTTCCTCTACCCGACCAAACACATATTAATATACTATCTACCTGTCCCTACCTCCCCCCTCTCTACCATAAAGTACACCATTACAAATTCACAACCTCCAAACGGTTCTATCTAATACCTATCAAATACACAAAAGTCTTTCAAACCCCACAAACACTTTTACTGATACATGGGGACATCCACCCCAACCCCGGTCCCAATACCCTCCTCAATCACACCCCTTCAAACCAAACTGCTAACTATTCTAACTCACCCTTCTCCACTGACTCCCTCTCTATTGCTCACCTAAATATTCATAGCATTAACAACAAAGTCACACAACTCCATGCCTTAATTGATTTCTATGCCTTTGATATCCTCTGTCTCACTGAAACCTGGCTTAAACCCAGTACCAAAGACAACGAATTCACTCCCCCAGGCTACAGCACCTTAAGGCAAGATCGTCTTAATAAAAAGGGCGGAGGAGTGGCCCTCCTATACAAATCCCAACTTCAGGTAGCCTTAATTGACTCCTTGCCTCCCTCCCCAGCAAATGCTGAAATACTTTGTACCAAACTCCAAGTTAATAAATCCAAGGCTATAAACATAATATGCTCCTACATCCCCCCAGGCAAGAACATCAATACCCTAGAAAATATCCTAAGCTGGGTTTCCTGTAGCTTTCCCCAGGAAACCATAATCTTAGGTGACTTCAATATTGACTGGTACTCCTGCATATCCCCCACACCCACCATTCACCTTAATCTCTTTAACTTTCATCAAACCATCAACTCCCCTACTAGAATACAGAAATCCACCCACAAACAAACCATTCTAGACTGGATACTGACCAACAACAATCCCCTCTCCTATAAAACAGGAATACTCCCTGACAATATCAGCGACCACCTCCTTACCTTTATCACTAAACAAAAATTCAACAATCCCAAGCTAACTAATTATCGTACCAAATACAACAAAACAGAATTCAACCTAGCATCCTTTCAAAATGAACTCAAGGAATATAACTGGTCAACTCTAAAATACCTCCCAATAGATGAAGCAGTAACCCATTTCAACAATACCTTCCTACAAATTCTAAACCAGCATGCCCCATCCCGCTTAGTCAGAGTCAGTTCCAAAGCAGCCCCATGGCTCTCTAAAACAACTAAACAAACTATGCAAGCTAGAAATAAATTATGGTCTAAATGGAGGTCCACAAAAAACCCTATTGACCATCAAAACTTCAAACATCTGAGAAACAAAACAAAGAAACTTACCTATCTGGATAAGAAAAACTACCACTTTCAATATCAACAATACCAAAACCAAAACCCAAAACAATTTTGGTCAGGAATAAACAAACTACTCCATCCAGGCCACACCAAAACACCTACCCCAGCTAGTTTAGCACAAACCCAACCTAACATAATAGCCAACACTTTCAACAACTTCTTCTCTCAAACAGTCACCTCACTTGCAAGCACCATGACCCCCCCCATCCCTCCAAATTACCCCCACTCAAAACAGTACCCACATGCTAAAGTTTAATACCATCTCAACAACCTATATATGTAAACTACTATCTAAACTCAAACCCTGCACCCCTTCTGCTGACAAACTTCCAGCCGAATATCTACAACTAGCTGCAACCGAAATAGCCTACCCAGTCTCCATCTTAATAAACAGAACTATAACTGAATCCAAAATCCCATCCTGCTGGAAAATCTCCCATATTATTCCCCTCCATAAAGGAGGAAACTCCAATGAACTCTCCAATTTTCAACCTATTGCCCTTCTATCTCCTCTATCCAAAATAATGGAACGCTGCATTCACCATCAACTTCTACATTATCTCTTGAATAACAACTTGCTTGTAGACTCTCAACATGGTTTTAGACCGTACCACAGTACTTCAACTGCCCTTCTCTCCTTCACTGACACTATCAATAAAAACCATAATAACAACCTGTTCTCCTCTGCACTATTCTTGGACCTCTCAAAAGCGTTCGATATGGTCAACCATCAACTTCTCCTCGATACCTTAAAATCCCTCTCACTGGATTCACAAGCATTACAGTGGTTCGACTCATACTTGACTAATAGAAAACAAGCAGTCCTCTGGGACAGCCATCTATCCTCTCAACTCCCAGTTACTATTGGCGTCCCACAAGGATCCATCCTAGGTCCCCTACTTTTCTCTATTTTCATAAATAACCTGCCCACTTCCCTCCCGACATCCACTTGTATACAGTATGCAGATGATTCCACTCTCATCTGCTCTGCTTCTTCCCCAGCAGAACTCCACTCTGCTACCCAATTGGTCTTCACTGGAGCAGAAAAATGGTTTCAACATATCTGTCTCCTCCTAAATCCCAAAAAAAACAAACTACTACTCTTCACCCCAACCTTTAAATCCACCCCAATCACTTTTTCCATTGCATCCTGCAATGGCACTGTCATCAAACCTGACTATTGCACTAAACTGCTAGGTGTCACCATAGACAATCAGCTAAATTTTGACTATCACATTGATTTAACTATCAAGACAGTCAATAAAAAGATTGGTGCCCTCTACAGACTTAAGCCCTTTCTTACTGCTACTTCCCGAGTGGCTCTCGCCCAAACTCACCTTATTTCTACATTAATGTATGCCTCTCCTTCCTTTATCAACATATCTAAAGCTAATCTTCAGAAACTGAATACTGCCTACCACAGTATAGCCAGATTTGCCACTGGCTCTCTATTCCAAACTCATCACTGTCTTAACTTAAAGAAACTAAACTGGCTTGAACTTCCAAACCTAATACTCCTACAACAACTGATCATCACTTTTAAAATTCTACATTACCCCTCCAACACACCCATACTAAATAAACTCATCACACCTTATAAAAATCTCACTACACTTAGATCAGCCAACAAGCTACTAGTTACCACATTGAAATCTCATAATAAATCAGGTGATTCCTTATTTGCAAACACTATCGGTTCTTACTGGAATAAACTTCCCACAGAACTGACCTCCCTAGGCTCATGTCACCTTTTCAAAAAACAGATGAAAACTCACCTACTAATTCACTGGCTATGTCCCTGCTCCAATCCCGACTGAGCTCAGCAATCTTATTACTCTCTCCAGTCTGCTCCTGTGTACTTTTGCGCTCCTGTTCTAACTTAGACTGACTTCCACAGCCCCCTTTTTTGTACCATCACTCTTTTTTCAAATTTCTGATTGACTCCCCTCTGACCATCTGTTTTTCTGTCTCTTGCTTCTTTTAGCTGACCTCCTATAATCCTGCTACCTTTTGCATTTCACCACTATCTCTGTTTCCCCCTCTCCTTTTCCGACTGGCTACTCCCGAGCTTTACTAAGTCCATAATACCTGTACCAAACAGATACTGTACTTTTTCCACATTCTGTTTACTTTATTTTCTGCCTTTTCCTTATCTTTAACTACATAAATTACCTGTTACACTACCAACCTGCATATTTAACACTGTATAATGACCGTTTTCTTGCTTTTTGCCAATACCTGATTTGTTGTCATGACTATTGACTAGTGATATTTTTTTAACTTTAATTTGTATTTTATGATACTGGAGCTTATCTCCTCAGCCCCTTGACTGAACTTTGTTTGTCATCTACTCAGACTAGTCCAGGAAAACTGTATATGCATTTGTATTTTGCCTTATTACATTATTTTATTGTTAGTTTATTAGTGACTTCCTAAACTGTAGTGTCTTAGTCTGATAGTGGAGCTTTTCTCCTCGGGCCTCTGCTGAAAATGGACATGTATCCAGCCAGACTAGCCCGGTTAACAAATGTAAAATAAAAAAAAATAAATAAATATTTTAATCAGCTCTGTGCACATTTGACTTATTTTGTCCTCTACATTGCTCGAAGTCATGTCTTGTACCAAAGCTAGTGCTTGAACTGCTTTTTCCTGAAAAGCTGCAGGATATTTCCTAGCCAGTGTTTTCTCTTCAGCTTTTGTGGCTCATTTTCTTTCAGGTTCTCTAAATTTATTCTTTACTAGCATCCAGACAGTGCAGTTACTAAACTGTAACCAAAATTTACCTGAAATAACAAATTCTCTGTCGCTCTTTTCTGAATTTCTGTTTTTCACCCTGGGTGAAATGAAATTAAGCTAGTAGCCAGTGTGCAACCTCCTTAAAAGTCCAATAAGCTTCACAACTTAATCATGTTGCTAACCTATTCAGCAACATTAATAATAAAACTTTTTTTCTATAATTTTCCTTAAGATATGAGTTACACTGCTGCAAGGATGGCATAATGATATTGCATCTGGTTATATCTTGATGTGATAGTCACATGGCAAACAATCCAAATCAATATGTAAACCTGCATACTGTTATCAAAATGTTATAACTTGTACCTGATTCTGAAGGTCTGCAATTATTCTGTTTTATGCTGCATAATGTATAATTGCTTATCTCTGACTGAAGATGAGACAACATCATTGTTTTTAGCATTAACAAGAATAATTTGGAAGATACTAGAATTAAATCCCTGGAATTATTTGATATGCTGACTGGACAAATGTTATAGCTTCTTTGCTTGTGTATTGTCAGTATGTGTAACCATGATAAGTATCTCATATTCCAAATAACCTAACACATTAAGTTATTTAACTGTATTTCCAAGACACAACTTAAAAAAAATAATAATCTGTATCTCTTAGCTCAGTACAAACATTCATATGAGTGATCAATATACTTCATATTGGGATATGAATATGTCAGTGACATGTAAGGTGAATTTATATGCTTTTGCCTTACAACTTCAGTGCTTTAAATGCATACTCTAACACAATCCTACTTCATGTTCTAGTATTAGGGTTAAATGGAAAATAAGTGTTTCTGTCCAGTTTTTGTTCTCATTTGTCAGCATGGCATGAACTGTACGTTAACTGTACACTTTCTGCCTTTCTATAGTGCTCACAAAATATTTCTTTTTCTTTCCTCTTTGTAGCTTCATTAACACCATTTTGTGTAACATACTTATGTCATTTCTTACACACTGCAACAGAATAGTTATTTTCATTACATAGCCTACAATTTAATTTACTTATATTTTGTTGAGCAGGTTAGTCTCACTAGGCCAGTGCTACTTTTCAGAGGAGGCCTAAAGTGCTGTTGATATTGCCTTGGGGAAATGTGGACAGTACTGCAGGGAACATCCCCTACTCTTTCTGTCAGAGTCAAAGTCAAAGAAAACGTTATTGTCATTCTGGACTACACAGCAATGTAGCTGAATGAAATTACATTGCTTTGTTCTCAATGCAGGAAACAGTTACATATAGAGACAGAGAAAAATTAATAAAATATCACAGTAGAAATTTAATAAGTAGCAATTAGTAAGTAAAGCAGGACAGCAGTGACCCACACCCATCCCAGAACAGGAGACAAGGAAGACAAGGAACAATATGAAGGTAATAAAACTGGGTGCTATCAAAGGACTGCAAATGGACAATATGTACTTAAAAAGATGTCTGGAGTTGAAAGTATTCCTATGGGGCTACGTTTTTCCAAACGCCCGATGGGAATCGATTTGGATGAAAAAATACTTTCTGAATGTAATTTTATGTTTGATTCGTTTGGTTATACATTTATGGAAATTTTAATTAAATGTAACGATGAAAAATTAAGTAAATTGTTTATTGATGTGGAAAGGCTCAGTGAGAGTATAATACACAATTTATTGTTTAGTGAATGGGAGAGTTTTTACAATAAACAATATGTTTGGGTGGACAAACACAGCACCAAACAGTTTGACAGGAAGTGTAATAAACTCAAGAGGACATGGAACAATATGATAAGAAACAGGCATATAGGTGGGACAAGGAGGAAAGTAGGGGGACCATATCAAGCTAACCAGCCAGGTAATTACAAACATAGGGAGAATTACAAGTATAGGCGAAACGACTATTGGAGCAACCCAGAAAATTATTTTTTAGATGGGAGAAACCAAAATTGGCAAGGGAGGAACAAGGACGAGGATACGAATCAAAAATGGCAAAGCAAGTGAGGTCAACAAGAGAACAGAGTAAGGTACGGGGAAAATTATTACTCTTGAATGTAGTTGAATAGGAGATTATTCAGCACAATGAAGTTAAGTCCTGTTATAGAGATTTTAATATTTCAACTACACTGATTTTAATTTGAAGAAAGAACATTTTTTATGTTTGCACAAGGGATGAAATTTGTCCCCAACACCAAAAGTGCCAAAACCACTCTATATCCAACGGCCCTTGTTCTACGCAGCAAGAAAATAAACAGCCTCTGCAAGGCTTAAAGCCAGGACCTGCACACCATAGTCAAAGTGATTTATCATTAAGCCATGTCAGATATACATAGCCCTGATGTTTTCACAAACATATCATCCTGCACAGTCATTCAATAGTACAGGACATGTATATAAACATGTAGATGTATGTATGTGTGCATATATATTTATATCTAAATATATATAACATATATATATATATATATATATATATATATATATATATATATATATATAGGTATATATATATATATATATATATATATACACACACATACATACACACTTGTATACATACATATGCATACATCTATAGATATATATGTATACATCTATATGTATATATATATATATATATATATATATATATATATATATAAAAGCATAAATATATATCTATATATGTATATACTGACATATATCTATAGATATAAAAGAGAAGTTATATGTCCATGTGCACCATTAATGGGGGTGAGGGGGCCCAAATAAGATATGTAGAGATATCCCCCCACAGCCAAACACGTCTTCCCTGCAATACAATACCAACTGTTGCAAATCCCATAATTAGAACCTGACACAACATGGGCACAATATGTTAACAGTACTCAGTCCCATCTGTATGATGTCAGGCTGGTATCAGTAACATATGCAGTACAGTCTGGCTACCATAGGGAATGCACAATGTGGAAGCAATCAACATTCCTAAGATACATATACACAGACACATATATGCAGATACATATATATATATATATATATATATATATATATATATACATATATATATATATATATATATATATATATATATATATATATGTAACTACACATCCACACACAGAGATATGTATATGAAGATACATATGTAGAAGGTGCACACAATATGGAACAGCCACTATGCCTACTGTTGCCACCTTACCAACTGGATACTGTATGAGCAACCTATACAAATGACAATTGTTGCCTGCAACATATACCCACAGAGATGTTAAAGGATATAACATCACACGCAGGTTTGCATACATGGGAAAGCTTTATTTGTGTACTATTACAGTTGTATATGCCATGTCATATAGCTGTTTAGGCTCTGACATACATATAAACAGGGTAATGCAACTGTGAAACAGTTATATTAATACAATATTCTGGAAAGGTTTACATATGCTATTGTCCAGACCGAAGCCTTCAAGTAGTACAACAGTAAAGACAGACTGGGCCAGAGGATAACAATCAATCAACAGTAAGTAATGCAGATGTATTGTCCAGCAGCCTCTATCTACACTTTGTACACAATCCCTAGGGGGTAAAGACCTCAGTTGACACAATGGGATGTATCTGTTACATAACAAGGCATAACTAACACCATCACTATCACACTGACAAACAGGAGAGTCTGCATTGCAGGAAGCAGTAGGCCTGCATTTACCCAAGGTGGATTGTATGGTAATGTACATCCAGATACCTTAAGGCAGCTTACCCCTGATACCCCCACATGTTGTAACAGCCTAGGTTAGTTATGATGCATCACCCCATAGACTGAATAATACATGGCCATATACCACTGTTACATTCACTGGCTTCTGTAGTGCATAAGGGCACATATTTATTTTGTAGATGAAGCCCACACATATGTGGACCCAACCCTACAATATGTGTAGGTGCCACAACAGCAGTTGGCTGATGGCAGGAATGGCAGCATGACATACTCACAGCCCACTACATAACCCCTGGCAGCATGTCATGTGTACAAAGCCTGGTATGTAGGTGGAGGACAGAGGCTAGAACACAGGCCCATATGTGAAATACTGTTGTCATATACTAAGCAAGTCACTGGTGTTACAGGATAGTCTGCAACATACCCTTAGTCAGGAATATGAAGTTAGAAACAAAAATGGATGTAGCCATGTATTGATAGCATTCAACACACACACTGCCAGTGATATATCTGACACAAGACCTGTGTGGTGGATAGACAAAACATAATAGGCACACCTCTGGCCATCAAGTGGATAGGCCCATAGTTGAGAACTACGCAGACAGACTGCATTCCAAGTTAAACTAGTATGTACACACAAACCCTGTAACACTGGTGCTATACAATGCATACAACAACACTACCCACATTCTGTCTGTAGCCTGGAACCTCCTACAAATATGTAGCTGGCCTAAGTGTGCAGGTTGTCTTGTAAGAGGCATTGCTACCTGTTGTCTGTAACACTGCTGCCCACACACAGGAAGCATGTCCACCATACAAGAATGGTAAAGGGACCATACCCACATGAAGTAGAGATTTATAGTAGTTGGTCACCATGACAATGGTAATTGGAAGTACTACACAACATGTTGCATGCAGGTGGCAAGTGGAGGACACTGACTGGTGCAGAGGCCATCATCTGATCATGTGCATCATTTACAAAATCCATGCTGCAATCTATTCAAAGCAGCTCAATCCATTTACTGGAGAGATACCAAGAGAGAGAGAGAGAGAGAGAGTGAGTGAAAGGCAAAAACAAACACAACAACAAACAAAAATCCATCCAGCAAACTATCCAGAAGAGACATCATTCCCACAGCAGGTATGTGAAGTATATATGCATGTAATTGACTGTAGTACTTGTTCCATAATAATGGGATAGATGATGCAGAATAATTTATATATGCCATCACGTGTTGTTGTTGTAATTATGTTCAGCTGAACAACTGCTAAGGACAATAGAGTCTGTTATTGTGGGTAGTGGGCCATACTAGTCAACTGTACAGAGCAGCACTGACTGATAAGATGTAAGCCATCATAGTGTGTGTTGTGTAATGGAAATCATGTATATTACTGTGTCCAAAAGCTGCTAGTGGAAGTAATGCCATAATGATGAACACGTGGGTTCCACAGCCAACTTCTTGCAGGATACTCAGGTTAACCTGTACTGAAGCATGCTGGAATGCCATAGGTGTGTAATAGGATTACCTGCAATCTAGCCCTACATATATCCCCCCCTAATGTCAGGCTGTGTCCATATGTGGCACCTGTCTGAGTTGTAGCAAGGCAAACCAGTGCAGCTGTGTAGGAAGGTGTTGTGAGATTGTGGACCTGATGTCTGAATGTATCCCATATATAGGTATGTATATGTGTACATATACACACACACATATATATATATATATATATATATATATATATATATATGTATATATATATATATATAATATAAATTTACATGTATGTCCACAAATATACAGATACACATATGTAGACATATATATTAATATATATATACATCATATATATCTACACATATATATAGATATATGACTATATGCACATGTCTACATATATACAAACACACACAAACATATATGTATGTAAATACATGTCTCCTATATTACCACCACAGTGCTGCATTCTATGAGTAAGGGAACAGCACACATATCAATACACACAGATATCTACAGCTGTCAGTGTGTACAACATGGATAGGTATGTCACATGTGAACCCCTTGTTAGGACAACATTGCCCTTGACTGTGAAGTATGGAATGGGAATATGGGGAAGTATGGCAGGTATACTTGTGGAGGTGATCAGGGTTGGTGTATATAGAGGACAGCCTACAGGGGAGGTATGTGACACATGTGGTGGCTAAACACCCTGTATGGCGTGTGCAGTCTGTGATGTGGAAGCCCCATGTGCCCCAATATGGACACAATGGGAATAAGCCTCCCACACACTGCTACTCACAACAGCAGTCCATGCCCCAAAGGTGCCTGGCCTGGAGGCTGAGCAGGAGGAGCATGTGGACCCTGTGAATGTATACTGGGTACTTCAAGGTGATGTAGCTCATCCCACATGTGTCTGTGCAGCCCGTTATGGAACAGACCCTGAACCTGACCTCGGGGACAAGATCATGTATGTGTGTGCCCCCAGGGGGGCAACATCCCCTGAGTTGGTTCCACCTGAAGGTATTGCTGGACCAGTAAATGAGGAAGCCCCAGGGTGGGTCCCACATGTGATGTGGCCTGATAACATGGGCATATGTGGCATAGAACATATGTGGGTAGTAATAGTCTACACAATCCTGGAACATGTCCCACAGCATGCATAGATATTCCCAAAAACACAGAATGTCAGATGTGCAGCAATCACATAGCAAGCATACCACTGGCATATATGGAACCATCAGAACATAAAACAGGGACCAGCACTTGACTCAGTGGAACACAGCCAGCCACAAACGAATTTACCTAGGTTTCGTCTTTAATCAGACTTCTTCAGAATACAAATGACTAAAAAACCAAGTACAACCTTACACACTTAAATAGAAACAGGACATGACATCATTAATTGATTGATAAATTGATAAACATCTCATTAACTTAAAGTGAACTAAACACACTAATACAATAAAAAAGTACTGTATAGTGAATCATGTGCAGTACTAATTCAAAATCAAAAACATATAACATACATTTAATAAATGCATCAGTTAAAAAGCCTTTTATCCAAGAATGTGCTTTAATTTTAAAATAGGGGCAATGGTGATGTAATCATTAATGCCAGGAAATACCATGGCATTCAGTTTCAATTGCCACCTCTTTTCACTGATGTCAAGGTGAAGATCAAGGACCTTCCCCTGTACATCCATAACCACCTGTTGAATGACACAAAATTTAAATGTATGCCCACTGTTTGATTCAATATGCCTATACAATGCATTAGTTTTTTTCTTTAATTTTATATCTGACTGATGCTCCATTATATGATCTCTAAGGGCTCTACTAGTTTTACCAATATAGTATGCTGGACATTGACCACATAGTGCTACATACACCACATTCTTGGTGTAACAGTCGAAATGTCCACTGAGCCTAATGGAAACACCAGCTACACTAAACTTAGAATCTGTAGGACATATCAAGGAACACAAACTACATCTACCACATTTAAAATTACCTATGTTCTTCGCAGTGGATGTACTAGCGTTAGCTCCCTTCTCTAACAATTGCTTGAATGATTGTGCCTTTCTAAATACACATTTAGGGGGACCACCTAACTTTTCACATACTAACCTGTCAAGTCCAAGTAATTTCCAGTTAGTAAGCACTATGTCCCTAATATAAGGTGCATCAAATGAATAAGTGGTAATGAAGTAAATACCACATTCCTGCCTCACCTTATCCATACTGTCCACAGCTGCTTCACTAATTGCAAGTTCGTTGATGTCCATAAGGACGGTGTCATCCGTACCTATTGTTGGGGTCTCATTGCTGAATCTCCCCTTTAATAAAGCCCAGTACATACCATTTGCTCTCTTTCGCTTAACTTCATCAGCTATAACCTTACACATCATCTCAGGGTATCCTCTCCTTATAAACATTCCCATAATGAATTCAACCTCCCTCAAAAAATCCAACTCGCCACTAGTCATTCTGGCAGCCCTGACCATCTGAACTTTCACAATAGCTTTTTTCTGATGGTCAGAGTGCCAACTAGAATAACTAAGATACGAGTTTGAAAAGGTAGCTTTTCTATGAATAGCAGAGATAAAGGTATGCTCAATAGGATCAATTTTTAAATTGACATCTAGGTATATAATTTCCTCTTTACTAAAGGCATGAGTGAACTTTAAAAAATATACTGTATTGTTGATGTACTCCATAAAGCAATTAACTTCTTCAACATTACCATCCCACACTATAAACAAATCATCCAAAAAACGAGTATAATGCCGGATTTTAGACTTAAACCTGCTTGCAAAAACATATTCCTGCTCCCAAAATGATATGATGTAGTTGGCATTAATGGGGGCACAAGCCGCCCCCATAGCCACACCTGTGACTTGCTTGAAATATAAACCTTCAAAGAAAATGAAGTTATTATTTAATACTGTCTCCATTAATGTTATGAGTAAATTAATATGATCCTGATCATATAAGCCAGTTTTGAAAAGCTGCCGCTCCAACCATTCTAAACCAATGCCAATGGGTATAACAGAAAAAAGATTAACAACATCGATAGTAACCAAAATCGTATTATCACTAACTTCTACAGTCCTTAGCTTTTCCAAAAACTGCCAGGAATCCTTGGTGATGTAATCAAATAACTTAATCCCTTTTTGTAGCTGATAATCCAGAAATTTACTTATGAAACAGGTCTTACTGCGTTTCCCATCAACTATGGGTCTAAACTTAAGGTTATCCAACCCTTTATGTATCTTAGGGATTCCAAAGATGCTACTCACCACAGGATATTCATTGTTGATATAAGAATACTCCAACTCATCAATTTGCCCTTGCATTAGCAAGTCTTCCACTAGCAAATTCACTTTAGCATAAGCATTATTAACTTGATTTAAACTACTTTCTTCATACATGTCACTATTTAACATAATCAACATGTGATTGATGTAATCATTCCTATCCATAATCACTAGACCACTACCCTTGTCTGGCTTCATGAACCTAATAGACTGATCTTTAACCAGTTCATTTAATAGGACATGTTCTTCCCTAGTTAAATTATTTGCCTTACTAAATGCGTCTAATCGACTTCCTGACTTACTTCTATTAATTAGTTAACCAGCAGCTAGCTGAGCACACTGTGCAAATTAAGCAACTAGTAGAAAGACAACAGAGTGGATGTGGTTCTAGTAACTCCTTGGGGACCACAGATATTCAGCTTGGTTCCGTGGCTACCAGAGGTATGGTGGCTGAAGGTTCTGGTCCCAGCCTCCCTGAGGTGAACACTGGAGTGGGGGCTCAAAATTCGTTAATAGGAGACAAAAATAGAGTGGAAAATACAGGAGTAATGGATGTCATGAGATGGAAGCTAAATCAATACAATTTTCAGCAGAATGGTGTAGTGCTCAACACAGGGAGGGCTGTTTTCAAGCCCTTAGTAGAGCACCTGAAAGACTTTGAAAAGAAGTTGTTTGCACTAAAAAAGTTACAAATTGAAAACTGCTACTTGCAAAAGAACATTGATTTGGGCTTGGTCCCTCAGGGTTTACGTGCTTGGAAGTATCCTAATGGGATCGAGGGTAAAAAAGACATGTTAGATGAGGTTCATAAGCTATATGACAGAGCAGGGTTTGAGCTTATGAACATCATCATTAAGCATAATGACCAGTCAATCGCTAAGTATTTGGTTGAGTTGGAGGGTGAAAATGAAAATATTACTACAGATTTGAACTTTGAACACTATTTCACTAATTATAGCAACCTGCTGGCGAGTGTTGACTCACATTGTGCTGTTATTTATGAGCGGAAATCTCAAAAAATTGTGCGTGACACCAATGAATACAGATACAATAAAGTATATCCGCTTTCAGAAGGAAACTGCTCTGGGAGAGTTTGTTCAACTAATCGTGAACTGGATGGGGAAGAGGAAGTGATGACAATGGATGGTGGCATAAATACGCGTATGGTGGATGAGGGTTTCCCCTTAGAAGGAGGTCCGAGGCATTCGGAGAGGATCAAGGGGCGGAGTCAAGGAAATCAGCACCAAGGAGGTGGCGAAGTAAGCGATTTTCAGAAGCAGGGTGCACGGCCAAAAGGAACGTTTTTTGCCCAGCACCAGCACAATGGCAATCAGACAGAGTGGTGGAGGTAAACATTAATAGTCTAGTTTCGAATGAAGGTGAGGTTTCTGAATTTTTAAAGCATCTTGAGAATTACGTTGGTACCACTGGTTTTCGGTTTGGAGAGGATTTAATTTATGTAGATGGGTGTAATGGTGGTAATTTAAACCTTTTGAATGAGACTGGTCTTCGTACCACTAATGTTAACGTGAGTACAAAAGGGGTAGGCGTTTCCAATGGGGCTTCTAGTAAGGAAGGTATTGACATTGACTTTCGCGTTTATGAGTCTTGTGATGAACTGGTGTACAACAAAATCAGCGATGCGCATATGGGGGACTTTACTGACTATTTGTCAGATGATTTTGATGTCTGTACTGTAACTGAGCACTTTAACGATTCAAATGAAGGGTTTGGGGTTATTTTATCTACTGGGGTGATGTATGTGTAGAAGTGCATGATGATAATGTGTACAAGATGTTGCCATCTAGTGGCACAACTGTAAAATTTAATGAGGTATCTTGCATGAGTGAAATGTTGGATTTTCAACTTGGTTCATCGATTTCCCTGATTGATGGTGAGCTGATTGAGCCTAATATTGATTTAAATATTGGTTCAAGCACTGTTGGTTCCAGCGCAAATATTGAAAAATATTCCACTACTGGTTGGGAACGTTTTTATGTTCCCACAGTTGTCACTGAATTGAATACGAGTAAAATGAATGCTCTTTTAAGTGAAGGGCATCAGTCAATAGGTCATCCTGATGTTGCTGGTAACATTGTAACATTTTGTGAGAAATATGCTGATCCTGATATTAGTGTTGAATGTACATATTCACATAGTATGAAAGTTGAGCCTAAAGTGAATTTTAACACGGGGAAAAAAACTATTTTGAATAGCCTTAGTGAAAAAGACGCTGTAGCATTAATTTTAAGTGGTAGAGATTTAGAACCTGATATAATTTCTAGTACAGGTCAGGCACCTGTTGGCAGTTTTGGCTCATTGGTATTCTCTGGTTACAGGGAGGAGTATGACTTTAATGCTGATTTAAGTATTTATCCGACTCCCTTATCTTTAAGTCCAAATAAAGATGTAATTATTGATAATGCTAGTAAATGTATAGGACCATCTATGGGTCCGGTGGATTCAAGCAGTCATGAGGGAATTGAATGCTTGATTCAAATAGCAGAGGAACAATTGAAAATGGTCAGCGGAGGGTGTATTAGTAACCCTTTTGTAGTAAGTAATAACTATGGTGAGTACAAAGTTTATAACTAATCAAATAAGGTCATCAATTCACGACATGTTGAGTTACTTTCAAAGGGATCTACCTTTGTTCCACTAGTGAGAGGTAACTTAAGTGATATTTTGATTGATTTGAAGTTATTAACAAGAAAAATGAATTTGAAATTGATGTTTCATGACACTGCTGGCGGGCAAACGGCTATTTTAAGAAAGCCTAGTAAATTCATGCCTCCTTCTAACAATACCGTGGGCTTGTTTGAAAAAGTTTGTGAACTTGATATAAGAGAATACATTAATAGGAGTAAGTCAGGAAGTGGATTAGACGCATTTAGTAAGGCAAATAATTTAACTAGGGAAGAACATGTCCTATTAAATGAACTGGTTAAAGATCAGTCTATTAGGTTCATGAAGCCAAACAAGGGTAGTGGTCTAGTGATTATGGATAGGAATGATTACATCAATCACATGTTGATTATGTTAAATAGTGACACGTATGAGGAAAGTAGTTTAAATCAAGTTAATATTGCTTATGCTAAAGTGAATTGGCTAGTGGAAGACTTGCTAATGCAAGGGCAAATTGATGAGTTGGAGTATTCTTATATCAACAATAAATATCCTGTGGTGAGTAGCATCTTTGGAATCCGTAAGATACATAAAGGGTTGGATAACCTTAAGTTTAGACCCATAGTTGATGGGAAACGCAGTAAGACCTGTTTCATAAGTAAATTTCTGGATTATCAGCTACAAAAAGGGATTAAGTTATTTGATTACATCACCAAGGATTCTTGGCAGTTTTTGGAAAAGCTAAGGACTGTAGAAGTTAGTGATAATACGATTCTGGTTACTATCGATGTTGTTAATCTTTTTTCTGTTATACCCAATGGCATTGGTTTAGAATGGTTGGAGTGGCAGCTTTTCAAAACTGGCTTATATGATCAGGATCGTATTAATTTACTCATAACATTAATGGAGACAGTATTAAATAATAACTTCATTTTCTTTGAAGGTTTATATTTCAAGCAAGTCACAGGTGTGGCTATGGGGGCAGCTTGTGTCCCCATTTATGCCAACTACATCATGTCAATTTGGGAGCAGGAATATGTTTTTGCAAGCAGGTTTAAGTCTAAAATCCTGCATTATACTCGTTTTTTAATGATTTGTTTATAGTGTGGGATGGTAATGTTGAAGAAGTTAATTGCTTTATGGAGTACATCAACAATACAGTATATTTTTTAAAGTTCATCCATATCTTTAGTAAAGAGGAAATTATATACCTAGATGTCAGTTTAAAATTGATCCTATTGAGCATACCTTTATCTCTGCTATTCATAGAAAAGCTACCCTTTCAAACTCGTATCTTAGTTATTCTAGTTGGCACCCTGACCATCAGAAAAAAGCTATTGTGAAAGGTCAGATGGTCAGGGCTGCCAGAATGACTAGTGGCGAGTTGGATTTTGAGGAGGTTGAATTCATTATGGGCATGTTTATAAGGAGAGGATACCCTGAGATGATGTGTAAGGTTATAGCTGATGAAGTTAAGCGAAAGAGAGCAAATGGTATGTACTGGGCTTTATTAAAGGGGAGATTCAACAATGAGACCTCAACAATAGGTACGGATGACACCGTCCTTATGGACATCAATGAACTTGCAATTAGTGAAGCAGCTGTGGACAGTATGGATAAGGTGAGGCAGGAATGTGGTATTTACTTCATTACCACTTATTCATTTGATGCACCTTATATTAGGGACATAGTGCTTACTAACTGGAAATTACTTGGACTTGACAGGTTAGTATGTGAAAAGTTAGGTGGTTCCCCTAAATGTGTATTTAGAAAGGCACAATCATTCAAGCAATTGTTAGAGAAGGGAGCTAATGCTAGTACATCCACTGCGAAGAACATAGGTAATTTTAAATGTGGTAGATGTAGTGTGTGTTCCTTGATATGTCCTACAGATTCTAAGTTTAGTGTAGCTGGTGTTTCCATTAGGCTCAGTGGACATTTCGACTGTTACACCAAGAATGTGGTGTATGTAACACTATGTGGTCAATGTCCAGCATACTATATTGGTAAAACTAGTAGAGCCCTTACAGATCGTATAATGGAGCATCAGTCAGATATAAGATTAAAGAAAAAAAATAATGCATTGTATAGGCATATTGAATCAAACAGTGGGCATACATTTAAATTTTGTGTCATTCAACAGGTGGTTATGGATGTACAGGGGAAGGTCCTTGATCTTCACCTTGACATCAGTGAAATGAGGTGGCAATTGAAACTGAATGCCATGGTATTTCCTGGCATTAATGATTACATCACCATTGCCCCTATTTTAAAACTAAAGCACATTCTTGGATAAAAGGCTTTTTAACTGATGCATTTATTAAATGTATGTTATATGTTTTTGATTTTGAATTAGTACTGCACATGATTCACTATACAGTACTTTTTTATTGTATTAGTGTGTTTAGTTCACTTTAAGTTAATGAGATGTTTATCAATTTATCAATCAATTAATGATGTCATGTCCTGTTTCTATTTAAGTGTGTAAGGTTGTACTTGGTTTTTTAGTCATTTGTATTCTGAAGAAGTCTGATTAAAGACGAAACCTAGGTAAATTCATTTGTGGCTGGTTGTGTTCCACGGAGTCAAGTGCTGGTCCCTGTTTTATGTTCTGGTGGACTTGTTCTTTGTTGTAATAATGGAGATATATGGAACCATAGCAGCCCTGACAGTGGCATGCAGGTGAATAGTCTGTAACAGGCCAGCAATGATAGTGTCAACACAGGGAACATGGCTACAAACACATTGCACAAAGTCTGGTACAATACAATATCTGTCCCACTAATAGGTAAGCTGTAGCCATACATACTGAATTGTGTGTACAGTTTGTTGTCACTGATATGGTGGGGGGGTGACAGTGATGTGTCTTAAGAACTGTGGTAACCTTGCTGCATGACTTGCTCACACCTGTTTCCATCTTTATGTATTTCAGGCAAGATGTCACATGGAAGGCTTCTGGCTTACTCAGCTGCTGAGAACGACATTGTGGTAAACCACCTAATCCAGCATTACCCTGCCTTGTTTGGCTGGACAGTCCCTGAGCAGCAGGAGCGGACTGCCCTGTGGAATGATCTAGTCCACAGGGTCAATGATGTCAGACTGCACAACCGCAGTTATGAGCAGGTCTGGAATCATTGTTCTGACCTGCTTTGCAATGCCCGTCGGCATGCTGCTGCAGTCCAGAGGGATGACCTCACAACAGGAGGGGTCCATGCCATCCATCCTCCCCTGACATGTGTGGGGGAGCTCTTAGCCAGCCTCCTGGCACCTGCCCTTCCACATAGCCAACAACTGCCGGACACCATAGTGGAGGTGGGTGCAATCCACACACCGGCTGAGGAGCGTGCAAGTAAGGCCACAGTAGACCACTGTTGCATATACATCCGCATCTGTACAGGTAGATTGCGCATATCTGACATGTCATAGATATAGTTTGTTGCTGCATAATAGTGATAAACAGATATGCATATGTGGTAGTACTGTGGACATGTACTGTTGATGTATTGTAATGCTGCACCCACTATGGCATAACGTATTACTGTGGTCCACATCATCAGCTGGGACTAGGCTGAAACATGTGGTGTTCAGTGTATGGGGCACTGCAAACTGACACACATGTGCAGGCCTTGCTTGTCAAGCATCTGCAAAAAGGCTGAAGGTGGGGGGTGTCAGCATGACACACCAGTGCACTGCAGCAGAGATCCTAAGGATGCTAAGAATGGCCTTATCTGCACATAGTCAAGTTCAGGAACTGTGGCAGACATAACCCTACCCCCACAGTAATAGTGACAGCAGTGTGTGAACACCAAGGGATGTGCACATGAGTAGACCTTGCAATCATGCAGATTAGGGGGACATGTGTAGGGCAGACTGAACATACACTGGCAAATGCAGATGACCCATGCTAGTATACCCCTGCCAGGAGTAGTGACTTCTGTAGTACACATAACAATAGGTGCAACAAAGTGTCATGATAAGGGTTTGCATACATATGCACACACGGTGTTTATGCATCACAGTCAGCATCTGCACACCTAACACATTCCGTAGACACTGTATGTGAATGTACAGGACATATGTCACATATCGGGTTCGTGTACTGTTAATATATGTGGTGATGTGGTCCCATGGCAGATCAAGGAAGGGTGCATCATATCAATAAGGGTGTGTACACTCCCCATAGCCACAGTATGCTCTGACGGTTGTCAGTGTAATAGTATTGGATTGGTCATACATGGTCCACTGATGTTGAGAGCTGTAAATCAGACATCAGGCATTCACAAATGACATCTGTCCACATATCATCCCAGGTATGTGTTGCTGAAAAATATAGGGGCTGTGACCATTAAAGTTGATATAACTGACACAGTACTACACATTCAGCAATGGGTTGTACAGCTGTGAGGTGTGGTACACAGTACATGACAGGGTGCAGAACAAGTACACAGCAATACTGTGTACATGGGTGCAGTGGTATCCAGGAGAAGGGGCATCACATAGTAACACAGCACATGCATCATGCACATGTATACTGTTGCTAGCATGGATTGGCTATAGCTGCACTGCATGCTGTTGTGTACCATATGTTATGCGAGTTGACAGATGGGTAATAGGAAGACTGTGTGTACTATCATTGTGCAACCTCACCTTTATGTGTGTGTGCATCCTGGTGGGTGGTTAGTTTGTCTGTACGGTCACTCTGGTGAAGTGTAGGGAGGATGATGCATGTAGGATGTGTGTGTGCATGTGTGTGTGTTTGTCTCGGTGTTCATGTATACACATGTATGATTGTGGGGTTGTTCATACAGCAGTACCTCCCTTTGGGATCGTGCAGTACATGGACATGGACTGACACATGACACACCAGGAATACTTGTCATGTATGTAATCACAGGACAGCTGATAGTATAAGAAGGTCTGTAGCATGGAATAGGCATTGAGAGGGAAGGTAGACACCAGGTATACCCTTAATATCGCATTCAGCAGAGAGGTGACTGACAACTCACGCATGCAGCACTACAGATGCATTGGGGAATTACTAGACAATACCAGGGAGTGTATCCATATATTACAATTGTCACATGATAGACTGATTGAGCAGCATATCTGGCATGTACTGAGCAATACATACACATGACACTCCAGTGGATGATATTATGGAGTGAGCATTGTAGCCCCTCACATATAGGGGCCATCCTCATGATGTCCAGATATACACAGGGTGAACACTAAATGACAACAGTGAGGCCATGTAAAACCAATCCACTCTATTTGGAAGGTAATGGAGTATCAGGTCTTGTGTTGTGATCACTTGTCTAGGCATTTAGAGAAATGATACTTTAATGAGTGGTATCAATAAGTGTATATTACCAAGTGTAACATATGGGAATATACATGGGACTGTCTGTAAAGTCACGTACAGGTAGGCATTAAGGTGGTGTGTGTGTGTGTGTGTGTGTGTGTGTGTGTGTGTGTGTGTGTGTGTGTGTGTGTGTGTGTGTGTGTGTGTACTGTTGTCCAGGTCTTAAAGTGCATTTATTGTTTTCTCCCATAGGTGGAGAGGTGGGTCAGGGTCCCTCCTGCATGCAATCTGATGTTGCTGTCCATACAGCCACCGAAGATGATGATAGTACTGTTGAGGTACAGGTGGGGTTGTCAGGGTCTGAAACAGTACCATCATTTGACATCCCCCTTTTAGCCACCCCAACCCTGCACACAGTTTCAGTGTCTATACATACCAAATCACCAGTGGCCACAGAGGAGGGACAGCTGGCATTTGATGACAGTACAAAGGAAAGTGTGGTAACCATGCCTACTTTGTCTGGTTGCAGCAGGCATAGCCGGATGTCTGGCAGGGCACCACATAGGCAGATGTCCCAAGGTACTAGTGGTAGGGCCACGGGTCATAATGCCCCTGGCAGATGCATCACAACTGGTACTAACAGGTGCATTTTTCAGCCTATAATGGCAGTGCAGGCACGTATGGAACATTACACCAGACATGGCCGGAGGCTGCAGAAGTCTGCTCTCACATCTGCAAGTGACAACTTCTGTGAACTGTCTGGTACCATCCGTGTGCATACTGAGCTCATGGATAGACTTTCTGGTGAGATGATGGCCCTCTTCAAATGTGGCTTGTCCATTCTTGAATGTGTGGTGGGAGTGCAGTGATGGCTACATGGATGTAGGCCAGCAATCTCAACAGCTGGCAGTCAACGTGGATGTGCTAGGACACCAAGGGGCTCCTGTATTGGCAGCACCTGCCCTGGCACTTCAGGGGGGGGCATTGTCCACACCCAACCAGAAGAAGCCACGAACACATGGTCCTTGCCAGTCCCAGGAGGAACCTGGTTCCAGAGGACATCTGTCATCATCAGTGGAGAGTAGCACATCGAGGCCTGTACCTGGACATGCCCATGGAACCCCTGGCAGGCACAGTACACATGTCCATGGCTGGAGGCAGTGAACTGCATATCTGCCAGGTATGGTCTGCAGTTGTCCATAAATACCTGTGTAGGGCAGCCGCATAACAGAACTGTGTGCATGCATACCCACACACTATACGAACACACTTAGGGCAACCCTATAACTAACACCACATCACCATGCCCAGTTCACCTCATTACACCCCTCACCCACACACATGGTGTCAAATGTATAACCCCCCTCAGCCTCTGGCAAACCAACAACACACCCTGTGCATATGATGACACCTGTGCCACATCCCTGTCATCTATAGCATCGATGCAGGGACAGGCTAATATGGTTCTGATGCACACGGTGACTGTACTACAGTGTACCAAAGTACTGCAATGTAAAATGATGTCAGGAGTAAAGTGTAATGCATATATGTCAGGCAGTGCAGCCATCCAGTAATAATGCATTATAGCTGTTAGTAACACAGCTTGATTGTGGTCTCTATAATGTTATCCAGTTGTGTTGTAGGTGTACATGTGTCAGCATGAGGATGGTTTGCAGTCATATTCCACAATGGGATATGGCACTGTGGTGACACCATGGCTTTGACATATCTGGGGTACAGTTGAACACATGTCACAGGTTTGTATAACAGTTATTGCCTGTGCCACATGGACAGGTGACCCTCTGGGACGTGTATAATTTGCAACCTGATGTAGACCCATCCACACCCATGCACACTCTTACTTGGCAACACTGGGACTAGACAGGTCTATATCATGAAGACGAAAGTTTACTTACCCAAACGCCTAAACATCGACCTGTCTTCATCCAACTGGGAAAACATCGATCATCTAGAAGCACGAAAGCAGAAATGTCGAATCGTCATGGTTGGCCCTTCTACGGTATAGCTCCGTAAGGTAAGTGTGTGCAATAGTTACAGACCTTAGGGTTAGGGTGCGGGTTAAGGTAAGTGCATAGATGGTAATGTATGTTAGATTTAGTGTAGGGTTAGAAGTAGGGTTTTGTTAAGTGTATGTGTGTGGATTATTTAGTTTGTTTGGGTTTAGCTTTTTAAGGTAAATGTGCGATAGTTATGGACCTTTGGGTTAGGGTGCGGGTTAAGTGCATGCATGGTGGTATATGTAAGATTTAGTGTAGGGTTAGAAGTAGGGTTTAGTTTAGGGTTAGAAGTAGGGTTTTGGTTAGTGTATGTATGTGGTTTATTTAGTTTGTTTGTGTAGGTAGTATGTAGCGGGTGGTGGAGTGGGACAAGTATGACAGTTCGACTTTTTGAATTTTGCGGTTTAGGGCATTTGATGTATATGTGGTTCATGGAATATGTGTCGACATTTAGGTATTCGGGTAAGTAAACTTTCATCTTTATAATATAGACCCGGACTAGATCCCTACCTAGGTATGTAGTGATACTGAAGTGTGTGGCTTTCATTGCACACACCACACAGCGTTTAGGGTGAGGTGTGTTCCAGATTACATGTTACATGCAGAACATCCCCAGACATGTACAGAATGCTAATGGGGATGTAATGGGTGCATATGGACAGTAAATAGTGTGGCATACCTTCATATACACATTAACAGACACATAACAGGCAGACACACGTCCAAGAGACCTGGGCCTATCACTGCTAACAAACTTGACCATGTGTCCAATGTGTTACAGGTAGGCTGCACACAGCACATGCATAACTGGCCTGGATTGTGGTATCAGTTACCTGTATGGTTGATGGTCACAGTGGTAACCATAAAGTGGTACATGGGACATATACCGGGTGTACCTTGGTGTAATGACAGTGTACACAGAACCCACATCCCCTAATACATATTGTACACCCTGAAAGCCACGATGACACTCTAACATACCTATCATCATGCATTGCCCATGACTGCCATACAACCCATTGTATATCCCAACAGTGGTACTACAGGGATTTGCATCTAATGCACATACCACAGGCATAGTAGGGTGTTGCATTGTCATGCTTCACCTATGGGCAGCAACAACAATATCTGTACTATTGTTTGGCAATGGGTATTGTAATATGAGTATGTGGCCTCAGAATGATGTACCCTACAGATATACAGACATGCACACATACACACACTTGCCAGAACTCATAGGGTATCCCATGCCTATCAATCCATTTGTACAACACTGTTGTGCTAGTACTGCAAGGCTCGTGTAGCCGGTGTGGAGAAGAGCTTAACAGGGTACATGTAATGTCCCATACAGCAGCAGCCACAACTGACTATGGCAATGGGTATTGTGGTGGTTGTGAAGGCCCTCATGGAATTCCCAAGTACAGGTGTGCTAACACACAGACACTGCTATACTCAGTAATGCACACGTGCACATGTATCAGTACTGGGATGCATAGCTGCAGGTGGTCATAGCTGTGTACCTAGCTATTGTCCTAGGAGAGATGGGTTGTGTAGGGGATATGTGTACAATGGTATTCTGCCACCTGCCATGTGGCAGCAGGCAATCTATCAACAGACACTACTGTGGTGACCCTCAGGGTGAGAGTGACATGCATCAGCCAATCCTCCAGGTGCCTCCTACACATGGCCACTGAGGTGATCAGGTTGACATGTATGTAACATGCATTACAACACATATTTAGTGTCTGTGATGGAGACTTTTACCCAAGCATGCTCTGTTGACTGTGGTAGTGTAGTGGTGGTACCCATGGCATGTGGTGCGTACAGGGTGTTGTTCACTATATGTGCCAGTTTTTACACAGCTGGCCAGACATGTCAGTGTCAATCAAGCTTGGGTTGCCTGTACATATCCCAGCTAGATACCTGGCATCTGCACATCTGTACAGGGACTGACAGTCATCAGCTTGGCATGTAGCTATGCAGTAGGATGAATGTGTTGACAGATAAACATTTGACAATAATATGTATGCCATAACTACATGTCAGAAGCCCTCACTAACATGTGCTGTACAGATGGTAGTCTACAGTTACATAGGTTCATAGGTTCATATTCCACATGTCAGATCATTATCCAGTAGGTGTTATATACTGTGACACAGCTCACACACCAGGAATACAACAGGGAGGCCTCAGAGTCCATCTATGCCTGCAGGTGTGCCTGTTGTCAGTATTACATTTAGTACTATATTCTTGCATGGTTAAGCACTGTCAACAATAGTACCGCCATGATACACTACATGCCAGTGTGACAGCACATGTCTTGGGCTACTACCACTGTATGTAACACATTCAGAAAGATAACAGTGCTATACAGGCCTCATATACGTCTGTATCCCAGACATGACACTCACACCCCTTGCTACTGTAATGACAGCACATAGGCACATGTATTGTACATGGCATTACACACACTTATTGCAGATGTCATTACCCTGTTATGTTATCAAACTGGGTGGTGTGAACTGGTTACCAGGGCTAAGCCATGCTTAGCAGGTATCAACATTGCTGCAATATAACAGCTAAGCTGATTTGCCTACTGGTAAGTGAAGCCTACACTGTGTAAGCGCCCGTACGTTTACCCATAGCTTAGCACTGCTTAGCTTTGTGCAAACCCATGCAAACACATTTAAAGCTGCTCAAAGCTACCTTAACCACTCTGTATCTGACAGCCCTTGTTCTGCCCATCAACAAAATGAACAGCCCTTGAACCCAGGACCCTGTATACTATAGTAACAACACTTAACCACTACACCATGACCACTTTGAAGATAGCTGTTGTTTTTCCAATATATCAATACACATATTGATTAGTATTGAACAATTGAACTTACTTCTACAATTGTGTAGTACTTGTTATTAATATGACTGTTGCATCACATATGTTGTTTTATCATAATGTACACATAGCAGATACATATGGTGAGATACATCTGGGAGGGTATACACAACCGTGAGGTTTACATATGACAGGAATATGGATATATATATATATATATATATATATATATATATATATATATAATAGGTTGATATATGTCTACATGTACATACAATGTATATTCATACATATGTCTGTATACACATCTGCATAATGTAACATATATATGGCCATGTGTAAATCTCTTCGTATATATATATATATATATATATATATATATATATATATATATATAGATCTATGTATATATAGCTATATATGTATGCACATCCTATGTGTACATATATGCCTATTTATGTAGATATATATGTAGATATCTATAACTATATGCGCATACATATCTATTCAGGTATACCTATTACTGTCAATATATATGTAGATATGCATAGGTATCTCTATTTTATATGTCTAGACATATATTACTATGTATATGTATATATCTGAGTGTTTATTATGTATATATATGTACATGTACATAAACATCTATGTATGTCGCTATGTATATGTGTATATATTGCATAGATATATGGATAATTATATATACATATATGTTCACCATATGTCCAGAACATGGAGTGGAGTCCTACTTCAGCCCCAATAGTCTCAACCTCTTAGTGCAAAGGGATGTCAGGTATGCATTACAGGTATATATGTAGACTATTGCTACTGTAATAGGGGTTGTCTTCACAGACATGTTGTGTGTGGGAGGTCACTTCTGATTTTAACATGTGTGCCATTGGCTACTAACAGGCATCCTAAGGACATCATAGTACAGTACCACAACACAGTAATGATCCTGTGGACTACAGCAGAGATATGGCCAATAAATATGGACAGTCTGACATACTCTGGTCAGTCCAGAGGTATACACAGAACCCCTTAGTGCAAGAAATGTGGACCAAGCCTGACAATGTGGATGTTAACAGTGATGTAGATGAGTATATCACGTAAATACTGGTATACATTTGCCCCATAGGTTATGAATTCACACATCCCTGTCTGTCCTGACACATAATAACCACTGGTACAGAGGTTACATGGCCACATACTACCCACTAGTTAGTGACATACATCTGTACAGCATCCCACTGCTTTGTCAGAAATGCATGACTGTTATGGTGGCCTAGCAGCAGTACATCTGGCAATTATCTGGACATAACATCACACCGGATAAGACTGCCACAACACTGTCCTACATTTCTTATGGGGGAATACACATGTACGTGCATATATAGCACACTCTACAGGCATGTCACAGCACAGAGTAACAGACACCTGTGTAAAAGTGCATAACCACAACCAATGTGAACACAGCCACAGCCACATATGGTAAGATAGTGTAATATTACAGTATATGGACTATCTGATCAACACCATCCTCATATGTGCCACTCACACACTAACGCTACATATACTGGGCTACTACACAGTGTGATCCAATGCCTGTTTGCTAGCCGATAGGGTAACATACATTGGAGCAGAATGTAACATCAGATAGAACAGGACCAAGAACAATGAGATCTACCACAGTCTGTACACCGGCCAAGGTACATATTCACAATACACACACTGTCAACAATCACCATAAGTACAAAGACCTCAGTACTGTACACAAAACTACAGAATGCCCAGGTTATGTCCTCAAATATAACCTCTACTATACATAACATGTGTAACAGTCTGATATCCCACTGGCTTGTTATCAGATATGATGTCAATACATTATGGTGTACAGAACATATCCACCTCTTACTACATGACATATGTACAAAGGTTGACAGAGTTGTGGCTGGAGGCACAAACACATGGCCAATATTGACATGTTGCTGTGATAACCTCATAAATTTACTGTTGTAACAGGGTTTGTTGTGACAAATGTTCTATGAGGGATATGGAGTCAGTAACTCTCATGGCTGTCACCATGTACTGACTGCAATCCTTACACTATGCTTCTGCAGTTCTCACATAGGTGTTCTGTGAGTAACATAAGAAACAAAAGGCACTGCACACTGCCCAGTCTGCAGATGACCCTGCAGATGGGGTGTTCCTCAAAAACACAGCACTGTCACAACAGGTATTAAAACATGTAGACCAGCCATATCCACACATACCCTGTTAAACCAACATTACTCCAAATGCGGAATAGCAACACTTACATTCTGTAGTCATGTCAATCACATGCTCCTCCTGTGTGTTGGCCTGTTTCCACAGTGTATGTTGTTAGAGGTAAATCTCCATTCCATCTGTGATGCTGTTTGCCAAACACCAGATCTAGGTTCTGCTCACAGTGAATGAAAAGGCCCAACACCAACATGATGTTCCTAGATATTGGAGTGTGTTTCCATGCAATTGGCTATGGGAATATTACCACAGCTGTTCCACATGCAATCAGCTAGAGAAGGGCTGCAATTCATGCAGAGGCCATCAGCTGATCATGAGCATCACTTACAAAACACATGCTGCTGCCTAAGCAAAGCAGATGTAGTTCTCCACATCCACCTGAGAGGGAGTGAGAGAGGCAGACAGAGACAAAGTAAGTCAGGGAAGGGGTGGGTGGGTAAAACCTAAGCATGTTTGTGTCACACACCTACCAGTACAGGGTATCAAACCCTTGACTGACTATGTATTGCTATCACATGTCTATGCAGTTATTGCATGCACCACATAATTTACATGTTGAGCTGTCCAAATGTATATGTGATGGTGAGTGACATCTGCAACAGTGATATGGTAGCAATACGGTAGGTGTAGTACATGTGCCTATCCACATGAACAGATGGCAGCGTCAACACAGCCACACTCTCTCAGGGATTCACACACATTGACACACTTGGTAGGGTCAGGAATACACTTCCTAACTAGTTAGTTTGCCACAATACAGTACTGCACAGGTATCACATGCACCACAGGGGTTATCTGGATGTTATATGGGCAAAGGGTATGTGGAGGTGTCTGACATCAGACAGCATGCTTCAGTATGCCAATGGGGGTTGTAGTGAGTGTGAATGTGGTCAAAAGCATCATACACCACACACACAGACAGAGGGTGCCAGTACTGACATGCATGCATGCATTGCTTCTCGGGTCTGTAATGGTTGACTGTGCCAGAAACCTATACAAGGCTAGGTGAAGGGTATATCTTGGCATCAGGCCACATGACAATGGTCTGCAGTGTGGCTCACGGGTGTAGTGTCTGGATTGACCCACACAGGTGAGTATTGCATTCGCCATCCAGTCACTAGGGTAACTATAGTGTGTGGTCATTGCTGTTCAAAGCTTGCCATGTATGTGTTCTTTAGTCCATGACATGGATGCTGTCTGGGAGGTGCACATTTCCCACATGCATGTACAGTGACATGTGCAACTGTACCTGGGGTGTCTGGCCCATGCTGTGTACACAGATTGTTATAATCAGATGTGCCTGTCCTGGCCTCATGTGCTGGGAACAGGTAATGGACAGCAGGTTGACCCTGCACCTACATTGATAGCATAATACAGGTATTCCCTGGGGTCAGTGGCATCTGTCCATACAGGACATGTGTATAAGGCATGGTATGTCCTTTGTGGGTCACATTTGATGGCACCACAGGTGTTGCAGGCATCCAGTGGAGAGCATAGTGAAGGCACACTGTCTGCATGTACATGTGTATTTTACTGATGGACCGGGTACTATGCCCTCTGTAGTCCATTGCAATCACACCATGGTTAGTATCTGTGGGCAATATGCAGGGTACTACCAACATAGCAGTTGCTGCTAGGCAAGTGTGTTTGTGTATGAGACATGGGTTGAGAGTGTTATCTGTGTAATACAAGTGTTGCTACCTTTGTTCGCTAAGCCCTGATGTCACATGTAGGGGTATGGATTGCCACCCTAGCCTCTCGGCTATTCCCCATCTGTTATCCTTCAAAGGTGGACATTGTGACATATAATAGGGTCACCATATAAGAAATTTGCAAAACCTACTCCACAATGAGTCCAGTTGTTACACACTCACAGCCACCTCCACACAGGATACGAATGACAAATATACTATGTCTGGGATTGCAACTCCTACCTAACTAATTTATCACATTACAGCATTAGACAGTTATAGGATGCACCACAGAGATCACTGGGCTACACTTTTCCCAAAGGTGTATTTCATGGTGAATGACATCAGCAGTCTCGGAAAAGTAGGGCATTTGATTTGTAGTGAGTGTGACTAGCCTAAAAAGCATTGCTCCCTATACAGACAAAGTAACATATACACAAACATCCACACTTGCCATGTGTGAGAATAGAACCCCTGCCAAAGTACTACATCACACTACAGCATTATGTTGTTGTAGGATGCACCACAGAGATTACTGAGCTACACCATTCCCAAAGGTGTATTTCACAGTGAAGGACATCAGCAGCTTTATCAAAGTAGGGCATTTGTATCGCAGTGAGTGTGTCTAGCCTAAAAAGCATTGCTCCCTCTACACACACACACACACACACACACACACACACACACACACACACACACACACACACATGCACAGTTAACATGACTAGGATTAGAACTCCTACCTAACTGATTTATAGGATGCACCATGTAGACTACTGGGCTATACCTTTCCCAAAGGTGTATTTCACAGTGAATGACATCAGCAGCCTTGCCAAAGTAGGGCATTTGAATTGTAGTGAGTGTGAGTAGCCTAAAAAGCATTGCTCCCTACACACACACACACACACACACACACACACACACACACACACACACACACACACACACACACACACACACAGAGTTGCCATGTTTGGGATTAGAACTCCTACCTAACTAGTTTACCACACTACAGCATTACGCAGTTATAGGATGTGCCACTGAGATTAATGGGTTACGCTTTTCCCAAAGGTGTATTTCACAGTGAATGACAGCAGCAGCCTTGGCAATGTAGGGTATTTGATTTGTAGTGAATTTGACTAGCCTAAAAAGCATTGCTACCTACACAGACAAAGTAACACACACATAAACATCCACACTTGCCATGTGTGGGAATAGAACCTCTACCAAAGTACTATATCATACTACAGCATTACGCTTTTATAGGGCACAGTACAGAGATTACGGGGCCGCACCTTTCCTAAAGGTGTATTTCACAGTGAATGACATCAGCAGCCTTGCCAAAGTAGGGCATTTGAATTGTAGAGAGTTCCCTGCACAGATAGAAACACAAACAGATGCCATGTCTGGGATTAAAATTCCTACCTAACTAGTTTGTCACACTACAGCATTACACAGTTATAGAACAAGCCACAGAGATTACTGGGCTATACTTTTTCCAAAGGAGTATCTCACAGTGAATGACATCAGCAGCCTTGGCAAAGTAGGGCATTTGTATTGCAGCGAGTATGACTAGCCTAAAAAGCATTGATCCCTACATTGACAGACACACACACACACACACACACACACACACACACACACACACACACACACACACACACACACACACACACACACACACACACACACACACCCACACACACACAAAGAGTTGCCATGTCTGGGATTAGAAATCCTATGTTACTAGTTTAACACACTACAGTTTAGGACACACCACAGAAATCACTGGGTTATTGTATGCCCAAAGATGTATTTCAAATTGGATGACATCAGCAGGCTTGTCATGTGTGTGCCTGGGCCATAACCCATTCATCTAGAGGTTGACTCACCACACGCAGGCACATGCATATTTATATTCCGCAGGTACGTGTATACAACTGCTAGATGAATACTGCCTTGTACAGTCATGTTGCACAGCTAGCACTTGAACCAAATAGTCTGTAAGGCTGATGGATACCAGTGGTTAATTTCTACAGTGAGTGACATTTACAGATCATGTAGTTGTAGCCATTTGGCTGTGTGCTAGGTGGGACAGGGCTCATGATGGATGGCTATTTGTCACTCTCTTCCACACATCTATGTATGTCTACCTTTGGCATATTATAGTGTGTTGTCTATGCAGTAACATCTGCAACTGTCAGATATGTATGATCCACTGTTGTTTGCAGACATGGGCTTCATTTGTTTAAGTGTGTGGGCATGTCCAGTATGACCTTTCAGTATGTCGTTGTCAGATATTGCCTTCATTTCTCTAAGTGTGTGAGCATGCCCAGTATGCCCTCAGTATGCCCTTCTGTATTGAATGTGTGGATCCATTCCAGGTAGTTTATACTCCCGTGCAGACCTTTTTGTTGTACACCTACAGGTAGCAAACTGTTTCTGCAGGGTATCTGTAGATTATTTGTCAATATGGGGGCAAGCTGTGTAAGGGATAGTGTGTACTGTAGGCGATTGCGTCTGTGCTGCTTCTGCTACATGGTACTATTGTTAGCAGAGATAGCCAGACATGTGTACTGTTATACACTGTGATGTTTTATGTCCTCAAGTACTGTCAGGTGGACATTCTTACTCTCAGTGATGTCCTGGGGAACAAGGGTGAATGCAACTGTGTCCAGTGTTGTGGGAAAACACCTACATATTCATGGAAAGTTATGCTATTCTGGAGGAGGAGCTGCAGACACTTGCTGCTGGGTCTGTGTATCTGGTTCAGCACCTTGGTACAGTGCTGACAGAGGATCTCATACTTGTACATCCATCAACATGACAATATGGCCTTATCTTGCTGTGGAAATACCTCACAGCTGTACAATATCTACACAGGTTACCCAGAGGCAGGGGTCATACGTCAGGACATTACCTCTATTTTGGTGTACAGGCAGGTTTGTAGCCACCCATTTATGTGTTTGCAGCCAGGGATAGTATGTGCACACAGCTGTGTGTCAGACCTTGCACATTCCATGCTGCCCATACTCCCACCCCCCTCTATTATTCTATCCTCTTCCAAACATTATGCATACATTCTCTGATACTTTCACTAAGGTTATCACCTCATCACAGTTTTGTTTTGGTGTTGGTCCACAGTTCATGCAGTGGGACATGGAGGACATGTTACTGTGGTTTGTCCACATGGCCTTGCATATGGCTTATGGGGAGTGTGTTATGTTATTTGGGTGTCCATGACATAACATGCACTGGCGGTACATGTGAGACACAGGCCTTTGGCAGAGTCCTGTAGGCCATTTGGTGGTGACTCAGGCCAGCTGTGGCAGGCCGTTGCATTCTGTCAGTCTTACAGTCCCAGACTGCCTTACAGTATATTTCCCTGTGGTGACTAGGTAGGTGTCCTAGGTGTTCATGCCAATACATTCTATCAGTATTGGTCAGGTGGTGTGGATGCTGGCAGGGTGCTACCTACAGCTAGGGACACACCTGCATGGGACACCTGCACTGCATTACTGCATTCTTTCTCTATTGCCATACACAGGTGGGGATCATATTGTACCCATTCCCAACATCAGGGATACGACCAGAGAGGTACCTCTGCGTGGTGTTTGGATGAGCTGGGTGCATGTGTTCTATGGAAACTACTTGCATCTGACTCACAGATATGCATGGGGCATTCCAGTTATGCTGGCATGTGCAGGTCTATCAGCTGTTTCCCAATACGTCAGTCATATCACCTTTGTGATCTGCAAGTGTTCGGCCAGATGACACCAGTATTCCCTACTACAGGCCCAGATAATGTGATGCATACCTGTATATACAATTTCAAGGGTGTGCCCATTTCACAGTTACACATTATATACTGTATGTCTTGGGTACTTTTCCCTGTGTACTGCTTGTTTATCTAGCCCAACAGCCATGCTATGTCCATCATTCAGATGGTGACACATATTACCACCATACATTTACAAAGGCTTACTGCTAGCATGTGTTATACTGGTGAAAATTGTCTTTGACACTGCAGTTGTGAGGACTTGGCCCTGTCATCGGCAGGAGTGGGCAATGGCCACCAGGTCAAAACTCAACATGCATATATACTGACCACTCTCACACAATATGAAACACACACCAACCTAACACACATACCTGCATATTGTACAAATGCTACAATCTGTCCTGCTACCTTGGCCAATTCTGGGCATCTGTGCACCACTGGTATTATACCTACATATACATGTTACTACTTTTCTACATAGGATTGGGGGGCACACCTGCCTGTTACTACATGTCTACATAGGATTGGGGGGCACACCTGCCTGTTGCTACATGTCAACATAGGATTTGGGGGGACACATCTGACTGTTTCTACATTGCTACTCTGGATTATTGGGGGGCACACCTGACACTTGTACATATTTGCTATGACAGTACTGGTATGTCAGGTACTCCATTTCATTCTGTTTTCTAACCTATCATGCTGACTAGAGGCATATCAGTGTACTACAGGTTTTAGCTTTGATTGACCTACATGTTAGTTTCTGAATTCCTACCCTTCGAACTAATATCCCACTGCCTGACTTGCTGTAGTCTGTCTATGTAGGTCTGGGGGGAGGGCTACCCATAAGCATCATTCAGAGGCCTTAGCACAGCCTTTATTTGTGTTTGCCTACACCTGTCCTGCTGGCTGAGAATGTTGTAGGGTATGTAAACCTCCCTGACTGGCATGAGTGTGTCATATGGACACATGGTCGCCGTGCCTGCTACATCCCCTCATCGGAGCCCATGAGTAGGTACAATACCCCTTTTGGGATGTACGCCTGCCCACCTGCAGCAACTGGAAAGACCCAAAAGTACCTCACCAAAGGGGATCAAAGGGCTCAAACAGATGCCATATCAAAGTTAAAACTCCAGCTCTACTCAGTGGCATACCGCCTGCTCTCTAGCGAGTGCCATACAAGAGTATAAAGCCATGTCCAACCCGAATTAATGTATCGAAAATGCTGCACCTCAGAAAATCCAAATCCCAGCCGAGCTCTGGCTTCGAGAGACTTGAACCTCAGCACTGGAAATAAATGGGACGGAAATAACGGACACGCCAGCAGCAGCTCCTTCATCTGAAATAAAATCCCAGTCCAGGTTAGGCAGAGTCCCTCATTGACTCTCTTCAAGAGGAATCTTGATGAGTGGATGGGAGATCGAGGAGTTTACCCGGTGCGGTTTTCTGTATCGCGCTGTTAGACAGAGGCACGACAGAACTAACCTCAAGCAAAAGGGCATATCAAAATTCATTTTAAAGCAAATGGCGAAATAAAAACACACTCTAGCTAGGCCGTTTAAATAAGAGCATACAGATAGATAGCCTAGTATGAACCTATGAACCTATGAACTTATGAACATATGACCCAGCACATTTCCTGCAGTGGGTTTTGTCACCTTGTTTAGTACTGGCTACTATGGTGACACCAGTATTTGCTACAGATCTCATGCTGCCAATATAGTTGTCTACTATCTGCTGGTATCCCATTTAGCCACCCAATTCCCTTGCATGCTCACATCCATACCATAGATACAGGTTACAACACATAATACTCCATTCTGTAATTGGTAAGGAGAGTGACTTACCTTGTGGGTGTGCCAGTACTGAGGATGGTGCTGGAGGGCTGCCTATGTCAGATGCACGTAGTACACTCCCTACACATGGTTGAGCACAGGTTGTGTCGTGTTTGGCATCCCTTTTACTTTATATGCGAGTCAGAGAGTAGTGTTATTCCTTGGGTACCTCCTGTGTCAGTGTATGTGCTATGTGTTGCCTCTTTGCCAAGGCCAAGGCATATTGGGAATGCCTCCTTCTGCCTATTGGGGCAGGCTTGGGTTGTTCCTCCTCTGAGTCACTCTGGGCCCATGCAGGCCTTGGCAACGGTGGAAGGCTGTGTGGCACTGCCCTGTGCTGTTCCTGCTGCAGCTATTTCTGCAGGATCATATTGTGTAGCATGGCACATACAATGACAATCTGAGTACATGTAGCTGGTGAGTACTGAAGGTTCCACTGGATGTATTCAGGCACAGGAACCATAACTTGAGCATCCCAAACACACGCTCTATTATATTTCTGGTCTGTGTGTGTGCCTCATTATGGTGTTCTTGTTCGGGTGTGTGTGCATTTCTGATGGGTGTCATCAGCCATGGCTCCAGTGCGTACCCAGCATCCCCCACTAGGTTACCATAAGGGATGTCCCCACTGGCAAATCTCTGGTACAGCTGTATCAGATGCCAAATGTGGGAATCATGATAACTTCCAGGGCAGCCAGCACACACATTCATTATTATGCCCTGGGCATCTCACACGACCTGGCAGTTGATGTAGACCCTACCCTGCTCTCCGGGTGGTGCTTTGATGTGTATGTGTGTGTGTGCAGTCTATAGCACCCACTACCTCAGGGTATTCTGCTATTTGGTGGAAGAGATGCATATTGCTGGCCAAAGCCTCACGGGTATTGGGGAAGTATACGTTCTCACTGGCATGTGCTGACATGGCATCCAGGAACTGGTGGAATACCATGGATGCTGATACCTGTGAGATCCCCATGATATCCCCAACTGGCTTTTGAAAGGTACCTGTAGCTAGTATTCTTAGGCCTATGCATACCTTGATATCCACTGGGATGGGTTTCCCTCTGTTAGTTCTATGTGTGAGGCATGGCCGCCACAGCTCAACAATTTGCTGTAGGAGGTCCCTGCCCACCTTATAGCACTCCACTATCTTCAGCTCAAGTAGCCCCTGGTAGGTTACCCTGGGTCTGTACACTCTTCTCCATCTCCTCACTGTGGGTTCATCAACAGCATTTTCATCCTCACCACCGTCAGCGTCCTCCACATGTTGTTTTATCATAGTTATTGCAGCCCCTATCATTTTGTTGTTTTTGTTTGTTAAAATTCCCCTGCTTGTATACACTGGTGGTGTAGAGTATGTGGGAAAACCTGAGGGAATGGTGTTTGCATAGTTTATAGTAGTGTTCTGAGCTGGGCTACTGCCTGTGTAACTGGCTGATTCTGATACATTTTACCTGCCAACTATGCTAGTTCTCCTAGATTACCTTCCTACTGCTGTTTTCCCTTCCCACTGCCTTCCTGTTTAAGCCCGGGGGTGCGCCACACAAACACAGTGCTCAGATGTGCACAGAGCTGCTATTTCCTGGTTCACTTTTTTTTCCCTTTAAAACCTGACGCATGGCGCACACACCTGCTTAGGCAATGTAAAGAGGACTAGGCAGCCTCAGACATATTCCCTTGCTTAGCTCTGCTAAGATTAGGGCAAACCTGAGCCACAGGGCTCCAATCCACTTACAGAATGCCTGACACACCCCTATGATGTCAGCTAACTCATAGGCTTGCACCAAGCTATTCCTGCTCTTACACTGTTGGGTGCTGACTAGCATGCAGGGAAAATCTGGGATTCAGTATCATTCCCCTCATTTGCATAGGATTGCCTGCTGATGCGTAGTTACAAGTCCCACACTGAGCCTACCCCCTTAGCAACCACTATTCACTGGCCATGTTGTCTTCTGCCTGCCATTGAGTATAATTGCAAAATAGTGATTTTGGTTAGAATGCTTATTTTAGTTTTTTTTTTCCTTATTTTTCTCTTGATCCCGTTTGCGCGCCACTGCCCTATGCTTTAACAGCTGAGATCGGCTAAAAAAAAAAAGTTGATTTTCTTAGTTTTGCAACTGTCTTCCATGCCAATGGCCTTATATTTGGCCATCGGCATGCCTTCTCCATAATATCCACCCTTTATTTGGAGCTGTCATGGTTCCATTTTGTAGTTTGCAGAAATGTACTCAGTTACTGGCCAAGTACATTTCTACAGATTACACTAGTTCTGCATGGCCGGCTTCCAGCTTCCAGGGTCACAAATTCACCCTATTTTGCACGGATTTCACCTGCAAATGGGTTAATGTGCATAAATGCGATGAGTCCATGCAGGACTAGTGCAGGAACGCTTGTGCACGTCCCTATAGCTTATTCCTGGATTGCACAGCAGAAATATTGCCTGCTAGAGCTCCTGCACTAGTCCTGCACACCGTGCAGGGCTTGCTGAATCCAGGGGAATGTTTTAGTCACAGTGTAAGGGCTAGTGGAATCAAACCTGATTTAATCAGGGACAAAGTCATATTAGAACTAAAACATCCAGCCTCTGTAGCTAAGCTCTGTTAGCCCTTGGCATGAAAAATATTTTGGGCAACTTTTTATCTTATCTATCCACCATGCTGCATCCACTGACAGATTTACTAAAGAAAGATACTTATGGGTCACTGGACAATACATAGACCCAAGCCTTCAGCAAAGATAAATGAATGTTGATGTCTGCTCCAATGCTCCAATGCTCTCCATCTATGATGTCATCAAACAAATAGGCATGAGTGATGGCACTAATAGTTAAATTCTGAGTACTGCTTTACTCAAATTATATGGAAAAATAATAATACCTATTGCCTATTGCTACAGAATGCTAGCTGATGCAGAACAAGGATATTCATAAACAGAAAAGGAGTGCCTTCTAATGGTGTGGACATGCCATTTAATAGTGTGGACATGTTAGAAGTTTTCAAAATATCTATTCAACTAGAAAATTTCCATCTCCAGACTGAACAAAAAACAATAGTTCTGTGGATTAATTCCTATGGTTTGGACAAAGCACTGCCAAGATGCCAGGGTTAGCTTATGAGAATGATATATTCCAATGCCACAGCAATCCATGCAGCTGTCTGATATTATCAAGAATCCCAAGACCTGACTAGATACAATCTGATACCATAAAAGATGTCTCTGTGCATATGCAGAGCATCATGACAAATCAACAAGAAACTACTGAAAGGGCAATCAGACTAAAGTAAGCTGTCAGACATGACAATGTGCTACCAATTCATAGATATACAGCTTCATAGCTGAATACTAGGCAGCTGCCCTGAGAGGTGAGTTTAAGCCTAGCCAATAACCCAAGGTCATAACTGAACCCTGTACATTGTATGTATGAGGTGAGGACCTAGACCATTATGCTATACTCCCATGCCTCCCTACAAGGCTATTAGATATGTTATAGGTGGATGGTCTAACCGTTAGACATAGCAAAGCATCTGATGTAGAGGTACTCTAATGTCAGAGCACAATTGTCTGAAAAGAATGGGTTACTACTGTACCAAGGCTGAATGTTTGTTTCTTTTTTCTACAATGTGCTGAAGTCTTTAAATAAATACATGAAGGATATCAAGTAACCCAAAACAGCAGGGTCCACAATCTGGCCCCCCACCAAAGCAAAATCAGGAGTCACAAGAAAGATGAGACCTGTAACTACAATGGTAGCACTGGTTACAATTTGTACTAGGGTAACCTGTGGGTGGACACAGATGGAATTCTCAAATATCATTTGCTTGAACCTCAGAGGATAGGAGCTCCTCCACTAGAAATCATAATTGGTGAGTTGTACCAGTAGTGATGCCTTTTCAGGAGTAATTTCACCTTCTTCAGCTCGGTGCAACCATGGAGTTGGTATATATAAGTTTGGGGGTGTGGGGTTCAGGAGGGTTTGCTCTCTTACAAAAAACATGTGTTTTTTGGGGGGAATGCAGCTCAGGGATTCTAATCCTTGGCAGGAAGAACTTTGCAACTCATAGTGAAAGCTCTGAATTATTTCCTTATTCAATTTTGTTTACATTACCAATTTTTACAACACTTAATTAATTAATTAATTAATTAATTAATTAATTAATTAATGTATTTATTTATGTATTTGTTTATTTATTTATTTATTTACATTTGTTTACCAGGAAATTCCAACTGAACACAGGTCCTTTTTCAGTGGATGCCCGGGGAGAAAAGCTCCACAGAACAATAAATGAGCAGCAGGGTACATGAAGAACAATCGAATATACATACAATAGCAAATAATACATACTGCAGTAAACATTAGCTATACATACATTATGAAGCATATTAATGAACAGCTATATAAATATCTAGCTAAATGCTGGGAATAAAGGTAAGATGTATATACAGATAGTACTAAGCTCAAACAGATACTGTTCTAAACTCATACACCTAAATCTTATATACAAATATTGCACTAAACTCAAGCAGATATAAAGCAGAAGCTCCACATGAAGGAGGAACAACCTAGAAGGGCTAATGGGATGGAAGGAGAAGATAGAGGAGTAAGAGAGGAGACTGAGTGAGTAGTATACATGGTAGTTAGAGGATGCTAGGTGTAAGTCAGTTGGATATGTATTTGGAGTTGAGATGAAGTCAGGTAGTTAAGCATATTATAGCAGATCTGAAAGACTGAGTGAAGAGGGGAGGGGAGGGTAAAGGGTGAGCCAGTGCCTGCAGATGAAGGAATGCAATGATCAGATGGTGTGAGGCAGGGTGGCTAGGGGATAGGAGAGGAAGGAGAGGTAAAAGGAGGGTTACTACTCGGGATTGGTGCATGGGCATAACCAGAGACTTTTTAAGTGAGTTTTCACTGCAGTCTTGAAGTGATTGCAAGAAGGTAGTGTGATTATAGAAGGGTGAGGATTGTTCCATAATCTGGATATGATGCAGGAAAATAGTGCTTCTCATGCCGAGTTCTTGGGTTTGCTCACTAGAAGTAGATTTTTGCTGCTGGAGCGTAGTGCTCTAGTGGAGCAGTAGGGCTGGAGAAGGGTTTGAAGGGATGTGACTTTAAGAGTATGGTTTACTCCCTTGTGGGTGAGAGAAAGTTGGTTCAGGTAAAGAAGTTGAGGGAGTTCAACCCAATCAAGTTCTCTAAGTAAGATACAATGGTGGCTGCACTAAGATGCACCAGTGGCAAACTTAGCAATTTTATTGTAGCAAGCCTTGAGCTTGTTTAGGTCTATTTGTCTAAGGTAGGTAAGTATAGGAGAGGTGTAGAGTAAAGTGGAAATTAGGTGGAAATTGGCAGCAGAAATTCTGGGTGTCTTTGTAAGGAATTGTTTGTTTCTGTACAATGCACCTCATTTTTTTGTGAACCTTTTTAAGGTAAGAGAAATGTGGAGTCAAATCTGAGATAGTTATCAATCTCAACACCAAATAGTCTGGTGTGTTCTGTTGGGGAGATGATGGTATTGTCTTTGACTAGAATATTAATGTGAGGAATAATTGGGTCAGATTTAGTGGGTTGGAAGATAAGGAGTTTAGTCTTACTTGTGTTGAGTAATAACTGGGCATTAGATAGCCAGTTTTCTACAGATGAAAAGGCTTCCTGTGTGATCTTGTGAAGTTCAGGTATAGTTGGGGCTGAGCAGATGAGGGTGGAGTCATCTGCATACTGTATAAGAGAAGCATGCTTGGTGGCTGTGAAGAGATCACTGGTGAAGAGTGAGAATAGTAGGGTACCAAGGATGGAGCCTTGGGGAACACCTAGTGTTACAGGAAGTCGAGAAGATAGGTCATTATGCCAGACAACTGAATGTTGGCGGCCAGTTAGATAGCTGTGAAACAATCAGTAGCTGATTAGGAAAGGGATAGATTAATGAGAACAGAGATTAGTAGTTTGTGTGAGACCATGTCAAAACCCTTGGATAAATCCAGAAATATAGCAGAGGAGAACAGGCCATTATTTTTATGATGGAGGATAGCATTAGTGAAAGAGAGCAAGGCAGTAGTAGTGCTGTGGTATGGCCTAAGCCATGCTGGGTGCTAGAGAGGAGGTTATTAGCTAAGAGGTAGTCTAAGACTTGAGAATGGATGCATTTCTCAAGTATCTTGGAAAGTGGAGGAAGGATAGCTATGGGGCGGTAATTGGAAAGTTCAGTGGAGGAGTCACCTTTATGGAAGGGAATGACATGGGATATTTTCCAAAGTGCGGGGACATACCTTTCTGATAAAGAATGATTAATTAAGATAGTGACTGGATAAGCTAGGGCTTCTGCTGCTATGTTTAGGTATTCAGGGGGGAGATTGTCAGCTGCAACTTTTGTAGGCTTATGTTCCAATAGAAGTTTTTTATATATAAGAGGTAGGTACTGATGAAAAATAAAACATTGTGGGCAGAGTATTTGGTTTTGATGTAGGGAGGGCGGGTAGAAGGTTGTGTTGTTTAGTCAAAGACAGAATGATTTCAGTAAAGAGTTTACTGAATAAGTCAGCAATACTGCTGGAGAAAGGGGGAGTAGAAGGTGAGGGGTGCCTACTTTACCTGGGTGGAGAATGGAGTTTATTGTGGAACAGAAATGCTTAGGCTTGTGATGGGAGGAGTTTAAGGCAGACTGATAATATTGGGTTTTATTTTCTTTTATTTGCTTTATGGCCTTGTTGCGCAACTCTAGGAATGACTGTCTAGAGGAGGGGTTTCTGTTAAGCGTCAGTGCTCCCAGGCCTTGCCTCTGATTTTCATTAGTGCCCTGGTGCTTTGTTGTAGCCAAGGGAAGTACTCTGTTTTGACTCTGGCATTTCTTATGGGAGCATGTGTGTTTTGGATGTTTAGGAAGGTGCTATTGAAGAAGTGGACGGCTTCATCCAGATTGAGGTACTTTAGTGGTGCCCAATCACATTTTTGAAGGGATGAAATAAAGGAAAGAGGGGTAAAGTTTACCCCATTTTGGATTTGCCTATAGATAATGGTTTTAGCACAATTTAAGTGGTGTCTCAGAAATAATGTTGGAGCGTGGTTACTGAGGCTGTCAGGTAGACAGCCAGCTAAGTATTAGTGAAGGTCTTTATTGACTAATAATCCAATCGAGAGTAGCATGCTTGTTAGAATTTTTATTTATCCGGCTAGGTGACTGTATTAGTTGGAAGAAACATTAAAGGTTTGGGTGCTGGGCTGGATTTTTGTTACTACAAGATAGCCAGTTTATATTAAAATCACCTAGGATTATGATTTCCTGGGGTAGGGAATGGTTAGCCCAGTTCAGGAGGTTTTCCAGGAGTGGGATGTTTTGGCCAGGTGGGAAGTAGCATCCTATGATGTTGATTGTTTTATTTGGGTTTAGTTTGAGGTTGGCATATAGGATTTCTTCATTTCCAGTGTGGGGGCCAGATGTGTTTAGGATCTGGATGTTTAGGTGGTATTTAAACATTAGAGCCACACCACCCACTTTCATAGATAGTCTACCTACTCGAAGAATGTTATAATCTGTTGGAAGTATTTTCTCACTTTTGATGTGAGGTTTAAGCCAGGTTTCAGTCAGGATGAGAATATAAGGAGAGTATAAGGCCATGTTGGCATTTAGGTCATGGGTTTTATTAGTTATACTTCTAATATTTTAAACACATGTACAGGAGGTGCATCTCTAGCTGCAGTTTTCATTGATGCTGCAATCTCCTCTGCACATTGAAATATTGTACCCCAGTTAACATTATCTTTCGAATTCCTTCCTTTAAGATTTCACCCTCCCAACAATGTCACATAGTATGACTAACCCATTACCAAACTGACAATGTTCTGATCAGGCATTCATTTCTGACACATAAGCTGATATTGTCTCTACTTCATTTTGATTTTGCTTGTGGAACCTGAAATGCTCTGTGATTAATCAAGGCTTCAGTGACATCCCAGGCCAAAGGCACACAGGTAGAAATCCCCAACTGCACCTCAGGTGACTCATGTTTGACTAGTCGCATGAGCGCAGGAGAGATTGGGTAGTAGAGGATAGGAGCAAGCGGAAAACTTGGCTTTGCCCATCCTGAGAGGAGGGAGGCTGTCTGTGCTTACGGCAACAGCAACATTATGAACCTAACAAGCACCTCCTTACAAGCAGTATACTTCTTGGTCAAAAGACTGCATATGCATGCAAGTGTGCATGCACCTCCCAAACACAGCCATTGCAGAGCTCAGAAGGCTGCAGCAGGGTGGAGGGGTTTAAGACACACTCCCTAGCACCAGAGTCTACACCAGCATCCTTAATCCCCCTCACAAGTCTCTGATATGGGCTGGGCTGAGCCTAAGGGAGAGCCTAAGGCTGGTTTGTTAGATCCTTTGAAAAAGAAGACAAGCTGGTTGAGAGATATAAGAGAACAAAAAGAAATGGCTTCATTGATGAATGACCCTGTATCACTTGCACTAACTTGCAAATCATCTGCCAGCAGGTCTGTCTGAAAGGGTCAAAGAAGCAGAAAATGATATCTTCTTTCCTCCCACAGCATTCAAAAGGAAAGGAACAGGTTTATCATTATGTATTGATTTTGTAGCACAGTGCTATGACTGTCTCCCAAAAGAAAAAACACACTGCAGTTTTCCATCAAACTCTCAAACACATCAGTTATACCAGCTATTGTTGAGAAAAGTAACCCCCAAATGTTTTCTGCACAAGTTTGGACAAGAGGTATATGACTGAGAATACCATCAACTTTGAAAGACAGCATGAAAGACAAAAAAATCTCTCTGTTTGGCAATCTGCAGCACATACTTTGGCATAAAAATATAAGTCAAAATCATGTTTTCATTTTTTGTCACTTTTTTGCAAATACAATGAAATAATTATAATAATGTAAATGTTTTACTTTACTGATACTGTGACTACTACATGCATTTTGGAAGGGGGTTGCTACTCTACACAGTCCCACGATTTGGGTATATATTTTTTGTACCCATCACATGGTGAGATAAGAATATGAAGTTGTTGTGCTGTTTTTTTTTTATTTTTGCATTGTTATACAAATGAGTATTGGGAGGGTGCTCTTTCCTCCTTAACCCCTCAGCCATGCTTTTATATATATATATATATATATATATATATATATATATATATATAGATATATATATATATATATATCTATATATATATATATATATATATATGTTTATTTATTTATATATATATATGTAAAGGCACCAAACCACAGCCAATAAAATCATACAGGTTTATTATAAAACGAACAGGTGAGCACTTTCGCAGCCAAAGCTGCTTCATGAGACAAATAACTTTTAGATTCATTACTATTTAAATCCATTTCATCCAATCATATCTCCAATTCAACTGTGCATAGTACATTCCAATTAAAACTTAAAGCAACAGTTTAAAATACTTTAAAGACAGATACACAGTCATATAATAAGGGGTCTATTGGCTAATATGGGTTTAATGAACATTTTATCATTCAGTGCTTTACCAATGGTAGCGTGCATTCTGATAATACACTCTAATTCCTTCGTTTCCACCTTATTTTTCCCTGAACCCCCTCTTGTTCCTAGCATAAATGCTCAATGACCATGAACTTAAATGTATGTGATGTGTCTTTTTCCATTATATGCTTTGCTAGCGCACTGGTATATTCGATTCTCAGCTGGAGTGCCTTCTGTGTGGAGTCCCCGCAGTCAAGTGATGTTAAAAGACATGCAGGTAGGCGCGAGCCTGAATAGGCATGCCTTCGTTGATTTTCTCTGGAGAGAAATACCGTTGAGGTTATTGGCTGAATCTCTTTATCAGTATATCCTCTCTCCAAAAAATTTCCTTTGAAGATTTTGAATCTCATCATAAAATTTCTCATGATTAGCTATCAATCTAGATGTTCTGAGAGCCTGCCCCTTTACAACATTTTTAAAAAATGTGCTGTGGGTGCATACTGTGTGTATGTGCATAGGTGTTTCTCGAACATTCTTTTCTATATATTTTTGTAGTAAGGTCTCCTGTTTCCTTCTTTATAACTTTAGCATCCAGGAAAGCTATAGAATTAAAGGACTTTGCAGTAAATTTCAAAAAACTGGTACTTTGATTAATTTTGTCCAGAAATAAATCTAATTCACTTTCTCCTCCTTCCCACAACATAAAGAGGTCATCCACAAATCTGCAGTAAAAACGTATATGTCCATTCATGTCCCCATTCAATATATTTTGATGTTCCCAGGTAGCCATCACTGGGTTGGTGTAGCTATTGGCACATGACATGCCCATAGCTACGCCATCCGATTGTCTGTAAACTAAATGCTCAAACATAAATATGTTATTTTCTAATATGAGCTCCATCAAGAAGCACAGAAAATCAATCATTTTGATATTATAAGTAGCATCCTGTATCAAATACTGCTTCAAAAATTCTATACCTAGCCCATTTGGAATAGAGGTAAACAAGGATTGTACATCAAGGGTCACAAGCATGCAGTTCAAAATAGATGTTTCTTTAGCATATTCATACAAATCCTTAAGAAAATATTTTGTATCTTTTAAAATATAGATGTTATTAAGTAACACTGGTTTTAAAATTGTTCTACATAAATGGACAGTGGCTCTGTACTCCATCCCTGCCCTGCCACTATCGGTCTCATAGGTGGATCAGTGGCATTTTTATGTATTTTAGGTGAGCCTTGAATTATGGGGATAGTGGGTTCATTAACAATTAAATAATTATACAAGTCTGTATTAATAAGATGACTTTGCAAGCATTCCAAAACAGAATGATATATCCTGTTACTATAGTATCCAACTTTTTCTAAGTCCACTAGTTCATATATTGAAGTTTCACTAAGCATAGTCACCATGGCATTCTTATAAAAAGAGTAGTCCATTAAAACCAAGGAAAATAAGGTGGAAATGGAGGAATTAGAGTGGATTATCAGAATGCATGCTACCCTGGGTAAAGCACTGAATGATAAAATGTCCATTAAACCCATATTAGCCAATAGACTCCTTACTAGATGAATGTGCATCTGCCTTTAAAGTATTTTAAACTGTTGCTTTTAAGTTTTAATTGGAATGTACTATGCACAATTGAATTGGAGATATGATTGGATTAAATGGATTTAAATAGTAATGAATGTAACAGTTATTTGTCTGATGAAGCAGCTTTGGCTGCGAAAGAGCTCACCTCTTCGTTTTATAATAAATCTGTATGATTTTACTAGCTGTGGTTTGGTGCCTTCTTACATTTTTCTTTGGATTTTTTCTACTTTTCAAGGCCCAATTTACCTGCACTACCATCATATACTTTTTTGTTGCTATATATATATATATATATATATATATATATATATATATATATATATATAAATATATATATATGCGTGTGTGTGTGTGTGTGTGTGTGTGTGCATATATATACATACATATAGCTATAGATATAGATAGATATATATATATATATATATTTTTTTTTTGTTATGTATTATTGTTGAGATCAGTTGCAGCATACATAGGAAGAAAAATAAATAAATAAAGGATGGACCCCAGTACAGACTATTCCTTGATAATTGCTTGAAATTACCTACATTCCTTATTTTTAGGTATCATTTTTTTTTTTTTAAGTTGTGCACTTAGGTGTTTCACTTTAACAATTCATTTCTAATGAATTTACAAACAAGAAATTGTTATATTGTGTTACAAATTTTAATGTTCACTTCTGTTGCACTTTTATTAAAATAAATTGGGCAATCACTGGCATATCAATGCAGTGTGATTATTTAATGTTATCTGTACTTCTTTTTATTTGTATATACATATTAATAATTTATATTAATAACAGACTGATTTTTATTACAGTTTTATTAGGATTACTGCATCTGTGTTCATTTGTAGAGAGTGGGTGCTATCTTTGATAACAGGGTATTTAAGCATTGGGTAGGGCAGGGTGTGGTCACCTTTGGGATGTGTCTGCTATAGCACATCCAATAGGACACTCTTCTCCACAGTCTCTAATTTTTCTAACATACATCATGGATGTAGCTCCATTATTCACTCTACACTGCCACATCAGGATCACTTCTCTTTTTGCTTGCTCAGCATCTCAGTGTTTTTATATCCCCCTCTCATCCCCACTGCAATTTCTTCCATGTATAAACACTGATAAAAAATAAAAACGCAAGGACTCAGGCAAGAAATGTATGCTTCTCAGCTGATTTTACTGGCATAACTTCTCTTTCATTCTCTGATGAATCAAAGTGCAAAATATTAACTATCATTTCACTGCACATCAGTCAGAGATATATATTAACAATGGATCACATATTAGGCATTCATCCTACTACTACTGACAGGCAACACATCCCGTCTGTATCTAATCCTTTAGGTGGGAAATCTTGATTATGAGCCAACATAGAGTACTGAACCTCTCCATTAGGCAGTGTATTAATATTCCATATATACCCATGTCTGCAAGAGCAGCACTATATTTTGTCAACAGCATTTAGCTAAGACTAGTCAGGCATAGACACACAACAAAGGCAAGTGCATAGCCATGTAACAACTTGCAACATTCTTGTTACATACGCAGATCAGGCATCAGGAATTTCAATTCCCTGTACAGAGAAGAAGCATTTGGCAAAGGCAATCATTAGTCTTTATGTAAACCATAAAACACAGAAGGATAGTTTCCTCTGAACATGGAGCACCTACCAGCATTCTGCATATAACTTTGCAATCAGCTTCTGTCTTTTAGACATACACAGGAAAGCCTGTAGTAATTTGCACTCTATACTTTTCTCATAGCAACCTCTTGTTGGACTTGATGACACCGAGAATGTCCAACATTTCAATATAATTGAGAAATGCAATCTTCATAGTCCTCAGATCTTTTCTTTGATGAGGCTTGTGATGAAGTAAATAGTGAATATATTCAATAATATACTGCAGCCCATAACTATAAAGGCCGTACATAAACAAAACTTTGCGCAAAATCTGAATAGCATTTGGAGTATCCTCTCCCTTAGATTGACCAATGTTTCCCCCAGAGTGACTCTCTAGGTCCTCTAATTTGGTTGACATTTTTTTAACCTCCTCTTGAAGGGATAGGCCTGTGCTTCTGTCTTAGATACTTGTTTGCTGAACCAGTACCTTCTCTGTTAAACTCCTAAAAGCCTATTTACAATGTCTGCCTTAGCTTCTTCCAGTCTCACATCCATTCTCAGAATGTCAGGGTGGTTAGAACAGCTTGCAGATGAAAACTGGAAATTTCGTTTAAAAGTTTTACAAAGAGGAATTAGGTGTACATTTATAGCTCTCTTTATTCCTTTTAGCTTCCTTTTCTTCCTTCAGCTCCACTTCATCAGCACAGAGAACTAAGATTCTCTATGGTTACTAATATTGGTTAAATAGCATTTAACATTCCCGGGGGGACCCATTTATGTGCCAGCATTGGATGAGATTCTCAATAGTCCAGATTGCTTAGTTAAGAACGGCATGAGCTTCTCATTCAAGACTTCCACATATTAGATAAATCCTATGCTGCTCTCCTAATGACTTTTTAGGACTGATGAATATTCCAACAGAATTAACTTATCAGTCCAGGATCAGTTCACATTTTGGTGGCTCTCCTTAATGCCAGAGGTACAACAAAAAAATGTCTGTTCTTGTGGAACTCCTGCAGTTGAAAAACATCCCTCCTATCTGTGCAGTTGATGAGACTCAGTTTAGATGTAAAAAAAGCACTTCCTCTATGTCTGGGTTTTGTGCTTTTTAATGTTTCAGGGCCAAAGAGAACTCTAGTAGAATCCCCATATTTGTGGAGGTAAAAATGACCTCCAGGTTCATCGCCAGAGCCCAATAATACTGAACTCATTGAACTACAGATCATTCTAGACAGGATTAATTATCAATTACAAGCTTGCTACAGAACATCTTTATCCCTGATGATCAAGTAAGATTTTTTTCTAAATGATCTTCCTGTTAGCAAAACCTACATTATTTTGGGTGATTTTAACTACTCATTCATAAACTTCGTCATCTTTACTTCCAGCAAAGGAAAAATCCAAAATTCCTAGATCTCATAAACAAAAACTTCCTTGTGCAGTTGATAAATAAACGTACTAGAGGATACACTATTCTTGACCTAATTCTTATTAATATGGTGGCCTCCTGAACTACCTGCATACTTGTGACCTTTTTCTTTAAACTCCCAAAAGCCTTAACAGTGCATCCCACTGAATTTAAAAACTTGAAACGTGCCAACCTCAACCTACTCCATAATGAAATATCCAAATTCACTAATGAGAGCAGCTCCACTGAGCTTGATATAGCAGCAAACTTCATTAACAAATTTTACACGCATTTAGAAAAATACATAGCTCTAGAAGTTCCTACAAGAACCAGTATCATAGGGAATACAAAAATAAGCCACCCTTGTGGTCCAGGCCCATAAATAAACTATATGACAAAACAAGTAAATGTATAACAAATTCAAAATCCCTTTTCTGAAGGAAAGTAGCAAAACAATTGAACACAGACTGGCATTTGAAGCCAAGGTTCATAGGTTCATAGGTGTGTACTAGGCTAATGGCCCTAAAGCCCTTACAAGCTGAGCCCATAAAAGTGCACTGGCATCATGCCGGCCGACGTTAGTTCCCAGTGCCTCTATCAAGTAGAGCCACTGGAGTGATCCGCGGGGTGAACTTTCCCTTACCCATCCACTCATCAAGATTTCTATTGAAGAGGGTCAGTGAGGTGCTCTTCTTGACGTGTACGGGAAGTCTATTCCAGAGCATGGGCAGTCTCACAATGAGGAACCTTTCCCTCCAGCATGTTCTGTTGACTGTGGTAATGATGTTGAGGTCTCTGGAGCATGTGGTGTGGATGGATTAGGATTTCTTTAGAAGTAGCATTTCTAACACAGCTGGGTCAGACATGGCTTTGTAAGTCAAGCAGAGATCGCCTCTAAGTATATGATATGAGACAGATAATAGCTGGAGTCTTTTGAGTCTGTCCATGTAGGACATGTGTTTAATGCCTGGGATCCTCTTCATGAGGTACTTCTGTGGCCTCTCCAGCTGTTGCAGGTGTCTAGGAAGGTACATGCCAAATGGGGCATTATACTCGATGACTGGTCTAATGAGGGAAGAGTACAGAGAGATGATGACCTCTTTCTTTCTGGATTCAAAACCCTTGGTAATGAGATGTGCCACATAGAAGGACTTTATGACCATAGTGGCAATGTGGTGGTCAAAGGAGAAGTTGCTGTCAACCTGCACCCCCAGATCTCTTATAATGCCTTCAGTGTTGAGTAGGCTCCCATCAATGTAGTAATTAGTGGGAACTGAGTTTTTACCAAAGGTGATGATGACACATTTTTGGCATTAAGCTTAAGGCCATGGTTTTGACACCAATCTGCATCACTTGAGGAGTTAATAATGGCTTCCAGCTTGCAGTCATATGTGAACTTGGTTAGCCAGAGTCCCTTTGTGTTGGCCGGCACTCCTAAAAAGTAGATGCCGAACTGGAGAAGACCCAGGACCGATCCCTGTGGGACTCCACTTGTGACTGGTCAGCAGTCTGACTTGGAGTCTTCTACTTTCACAATGTGTGTTCTATCTGTGAGCCAATGTGCAACCCACCTAGTGATATAGGGGTTGATGCCTAGTTTGATGAGTTTATCAATAATTCCTGAGTGAGAAATGGTATCAAAGGCCTTGGCCAAATCGAGGTAGGCAGCCCTGGTAATTGACTCAAAGAAGTCAACCAGGTTGAGCGGTCATGATATCCCTTTCACAAAGCCAAATTGCATGGGATCTAGAGTTTGGAGATTTCCTATATCTTTGTTAATCCAGCCCATGATGGTGCACTCCATAGCTTTAGATAACAGACTCATCAGGCTAATGGGGCGATAATTCTCAGGGTCTGTAGTCGGTCCACCTTTATGGAGAGGGTTGACTGTAGCAGTGCACCATTTGGGAGGACAAAGCCTGAGGTGAGACTTTGACTGAATAGGGCACACAGATGTGGTGCCAGTTCACTTTGTAGTTCACGTAGAACACAGATAGGGATATTATAGGGTCCCATGGAAGCTGTATTCTTGGCCATGGGCAATCCAGCTTTAACCTGTGCTGCTGTAATGCTGGGTACATGGCATTATTCCAGTATTGTGATTGGTCCTTTGGGGGGAGTGGCAAAGTTGGCACGCAATCTGTTGGACAGTATGTTGGCAATATCTGTTGGCTGAGTATAGGAGGTACCATTGTGCAATACCTCAGACCAAATCTGGGTATTGCCATGGAGGACCATAATATAGCTATAGAAGCCTTTGGGATTGTTTTTAGTGTCTGCCACAATTCTGCCTTCATAGCTGGCTTTAGAGGATTTGATGAGGGATCTCAACTTTTTGGTGAGGCTAATAAGAGAGTTTTTCCAGTCTTGCCTCTTCACCTTTTACTGCAACAATTCTTCCTTCTGTTGTAGAGTTTATTAATGGCAGGGGACCACCAGATTGGCTTTTTTTTTTTTGGAGGAGAGTGTCTTGGTTCTGTTGAGTATAGCTAGTGCCATGCATTTGTGTACATGTTCATACAGTGCCTTGGTGTATGATTCAGCAGTCATGCAGCTAATTTCCATTGGCATGGGTGCCATGAAGTTAGCCACCTCTGTTTTAGGGGTCAAAGGTCAGCTTTGGAGAAGTTTTTCAATGTAGTTACCTTTGTGGGGACTGTGGGTGAGATGTGTATTTCCATGGTGATTAGTTTATGGTTGTATCTGACCAGGGAGGGATTGACTATTTGTGTAGAGCAACGGTCACCCATGTTAGTAATAACCATGTCAAGGATGTTGCTTTCTCAAGTGGGGGTCAGAATGAGCTGGTCCAGGACATTGGAATTGATGAATTCCAGGAAGTGTTGGGCCAGTGTATGAGTAGTTTTCCCAGTTGATGGAGGGGTAGTTGAAGTCTCATAGTAAGAGAGTGTTGGGTTGGTCCTTGACAGATTCCAGGGTGCTTAGGAACATGGAGTGAGAGTCTAGATACATGGTTGGGGACCTATAACAGGCTATTCCTGGATTGGCATCTTACCCAATGTTAGTTGTACCTGAACTCTCTCAGATGCATTATGCTGGGCTACTAGTCTGCAGATGTGCATATCCTTTATGAATATGGAGACACCACTGCCTTTGCTGCTTCGGTCCATGTTTCGGGGCCAAACGTTGTGGAATGATTTATAGCCTTGTACACAGGGGTGCTTTCTGCCATTTTAAACCAGTTCTCTGGTACAGCACAAATGATGATGTTCTCCATTTTGAGGAGTGCTTCAAGTGAGTGCATCTTGAGATTTGGACTTCTAGCAATGAGCAGCATGACCCTCAGATTGCATTTACTTATAGCTGCTACTGTGGTAATTTGGTCTTTGGAGCACTGCCTAAAAAAAGGCACTATAGGGGTGGCAAGAACCTTAGCCAGTACCTGGAAACCCAAGGGTGACAGATGCAGGCCATCTCTGGCAAACCATTGAGGTCTGTCAATCATGTCATCCCAAGCAGACATATACTGGATCCCCTTAGAATGACACCAGAAACCTAGCCAATTGTTGAAGTCAATATTTTTTTTGTTTGTACTGCGGTTTTATTCTGGGTGACTGTAGGATACTGCTCGGGGCTAGTGTCATACATGCCTGGGGCACATAATCCAAGAGCTACACCATGACTCTTTTCATGTAATCCAGGGAGGTGCATCTCAGGTGATTCACACCCACATGGACAATGACATAGTCATACTTTTACTTGTTGTGGAGTGATCTGAGTGCATGTGTTATGTGTCAGATTCTGGCCCCAGATAGACAGCTGACTTTTACCTTTCCTTATTCAACCTATTGAGTGGGACATCTGTGTGCCTCACTATTGAGTCACCTATGATTAGTGTATTGGGCAAGGTATTTAGCCTTTGGGGCTTAGGTTGAGAGGGACACTGTGGAGGTGAGCTATGTGTCCTTTGCTTTCTGCTGTGTTGTGGTGGTCAAGTGAATTTCTGTTTTGGAGGTCTCTGCTGTTTGGGTAAATTTCTAATGAAAGCCTCCGCAAAGGTGGGTGTGTGGTTTATATTTTTATGTGGGAGCTGTGATAGTGGGTGATCTGGAGGGCTATGTGTTCCATATGGTGTGCTACAGGTGTTGACAACTCTTGACCAACTAGTCTGGTCTTGGCTGGAGAGTGCATAGCTTCCAATTTGGTGATATGAGTGAATCTCTCACAAGTCTGAGTGTTGGGAGGTAAGAGGAGAGGGTTGTCTGTGTACATGAGGATGTTACTGTACTGCCTCAGAATGCCAGATTGCACCAGGTTAATCACGCCAGGAGGGGAGGCCATAGCTACTAAGTACTGGAGCTATTTCCATGAAGAATGAATAGTGCTGATGGCACTTAGGTATGCGACAATAATTGCTACAAATAGCTGTTGAAGTGCAAAGCGATTAGGCTTTTTGAAGTGCAAGAAAGAAAGAACTAGCAAGATCTAAGGGAAAAAACTGAAGACCAGACTTTCTGGCACCAATAGTAGTTTGCCTCAGCTCGACACTGCAGTGCAGAGCTTAACAAACGCAAATCTGCGCAAATGTGGGCTTTTAAACCAGAAAGTTGAAATAGATGGAAAAACTGCCCAAACACCTAATAAACTATAATTTCTTGGCCAGAAACCACTTTGCTTGTGATAGATAGACTACCTAGTGCTTACAACTCCCACTGATAAGCTAGAAGGCTTCCCTCCAACACACAAAGGCTTGGGGGGCTCAGAAGCTTACAAACAGTCGTGGATACAGCAAATATGTATATGGACTAGACTAGCTACAGGAAAGGAAGGAAACTGCTTAAAATGTGGGCTTTTAAACCAGAAAGTTGAACGGGATGAAAAAACTACCCAAACGGCCAATAAACTACAATTTCTGGGCCAGGAACCACTCCTCTCATGGTAGATAGGCTACCTAGTGCTTACAACTCCCACTGATAAGCTAGAAGGCTTCCCTCTAACACAGAAAGGCGTGGGACACTCAGAAACCTACAAACAGTCCTGGATACAGCAAATCTGTATCTGTACTAAACTAGTTACAGGAAAGGTGGGAAACAAGCACAAACACGAGTTTTTCTTAACCAGAAAGTTGAAAGGGATGAAAAACTGCCCAAATGGCCAATAAACTACTAATTTCTGGGCCAGAAACCACTCCTCTTGTCGTAGATAGACTACCTAGTGCTTACCATTTCCACTGATAAGCTAGAAGGCTTCCCTCCAGCACAGAAATGCTTGGGGGCTCAGAAGCTTACAAACAGTCCTGGATACAGCAAATCTGCATCTGGATTAGACTAGTTACAGGAAAGGCAGGAAACAAGCTTAGAACTTTTTTTTACAGAAAAGCAGTTAAAACAGCATCAAAAACAATTCACAGGCAGTGCAAGCTAACACACTTGAGTGTGTAGCAATATTAAAGCAAATACAGTTTAAATAAATGCAATTACATTAGCCAATGACTTAAAAATAGTACAGAAGGCAGAAAATTAAGAAACAAATCAAGTTGGAGGCACTTAGACTATCAGAAAACAATGCCAGAAAATATGTAAATAATTCAGTCAAGCAAAAATCAAGACAGTGCAGAACTCTGAACAGTTAAAAAGTTCCAAAAAATATCTCTATGTTTCCAGATTGTTTGACTAGCACACCCAGTCAGAACACAAGGAGAGTCTAGCAATGGTCGATTCTAGCAAAGTGTTTTTTTTAGTAAGTGGAAAGGGAGAAAGGTGGAACAGAAGATAATTCAAGGTTAAGAAACTAAGTGGTTTGACCTTCCCAAATGTTCTCTCTCTCTATTAGGTAGAATGAACTAATGACACTAGACTGGGAGGAGTGTCCCAAATCAAATTTAAAGTAGTGGTGGGCAACTGCAAAGCCACCAATTATAAGAACAAGATATCAATAGAGAGGGAGGGTGGGAAACTACTTTAGGTTGAAAACACTACAGAAATGTTTATCCCAGCAGAAAAACAGCAGTGAGCCTCTAAATGAAAGTTTTAAACAGATAGAAGGAGCAAAGGGTCTCTAGAGAATGCTTTTAACTGCAAACAAATCAGTTGTATGATACACTCCTTGGCAGGAAATCAGAAAAAACAAACAGATGCTTAGCAAATGGAGAAAATTTCCAGTTAAAACCTTTCACACAGTGAAACTAGCTAAAAAAGCTTTACAAACAGTATGACAGTAAAAACTTATTTATCAGGTCCTGTAAGGCAGACAATTTTAGTACAACCATGCAGATTAGTTTATAGCAATAAAATACAGTAAAAAGTATGCAGCAGACAATAAAAAAGTGCTAAAATTGTTAGAATAAGCAATAACCTAGTAATTATAAATTATTATTTATTTATGTTAGAAAATTAAGAAAGAACACCCTAGAGTACTCTGAACTTATTCATAATCACTCTTCCTATTCTGAAACATTGCCAATGTCCTTGCAAACATATTTAATGCAAATGTCACTCTCAATACTTCTATCCAAAGCCCTGAAATACCCTTGTTCTGCCAATTATTTCTTTTTTTTTCAAAACAAGTTTATTGTTTTAACATATAAGAGAAATATCATAACAATTTTATACAAATAATTAAAAATAGGTATTATTATAATATTCAACAAAACAACTAAAGTATTTACAAAGACATCCACTACAATCAGATCAATTAATTAAACTAAAATACTGTGCTATTGAAATTAGAATTTTTTTAACAAATTTTGTAAATTATCCCATACAATAAAATGTGATGTTTTTCTAGTTGTTCTCATTCTAATTGTGCTTATTTCCATATGACACATTATATTCATAACATTTTTAAATTCATTGAACGAAGGAGGTGCATCTGAAATCCAATTTCTAGTTATTATTTTCCTAGCCACTGCTAGTATAGACCATAACAAGGGAAGCTTAATCTTTTTAACACATTGAGGTACAGGTGTGTTGAATAATATAAGAGACTTAGAAATAATGAAATTATCTGTAAAAGAGCCTGCAAAATTCATTAATTGACTTCCAGTATTCTTTCAACTTCATACAGTCATAAAACATATGAGCCCAGTCAGCATTAATTTCTACATTACATCTCTTACATAGATTATCTTTATTATTAATTTTATTCATCATCAAAGGTGTATAAAAAGATCTATGTAAAAATGTCCATGTATAAAGTCTCCAGACAATGGAAGATGTAGTTATATAAGCAGATTCCAATATATATTGTTTATCTTGTTGAGTTGGTGGGTCCCCATTAATAGAGGTGAAATAATTCCAGTATGAATCTACATTGTAAAAAGTTTCTTGTCTGATAATTTTATGTATATATGAAAGTTTACCTTTATCAGAAACTTTATGCTGTAAATTTATTATCAAGTAATCAATCAGTTTTGGAATAGATTCTTTAACTGTTATAGACATTAGATCTATTCTATCAATGAGATGTTGTCTAAAGATCTGAACCTCTAACCAGCAAGTTTCTCTTAGATCAAATTCTTGTTTTAAGAAATCTAGATTTTTAACTTTATTATCAGATATCAGCTGATACCAGTACTTTAGATTATTATCTATAGCTAAATGAGCTCCTTCAGAAGTAGATGACATAAGCATACCCTGAGTATAAATTATAGGGAATACAATAAAATTCCATTCGCTATACTTAGGGTGCATGAATATAAAGTTACGATAACTAATAATAATATTTAATGGGTAACAGACCATATGTTTAGGTGTAATAGGTGAAGTACAAAATTCCTTTAGCAACCACAACATGGAGTTATTTATAATCATATTTTTATGTGTTAAGGAGATTTTCATGAAGTGCATACTAATTAGCTCCCAATAATCTTTCCATTTTATGACATATGACCGATCTATTAATAAAGTAATAACTTTTATAATAGAAGAGATAATATATAAATTAAAGTCTGGAAAAGAAATACCCCTTGAGACCAGCTATTAGTATGTTTCTTTAATGCAATCCTAGGTCTATTAGGTGCCCATAAGAAATTTAACATTAGTGTATTCAGTTTCTTGATAGTTATTTTTGTAGGTGAAAGTATTATTGATTGTATTAAGTATAAAATCTTGGGAATATTATCATTTTAATAATTGTAAGTCTCTCCTCCATAGTAAAAACATATTATTCCAGGTATTAAAAAGATTTTGTATATTAAGAAAACAGGTATTATAGTTATTATATATAATAGATTTAATATCTTTAGATAGTATTATACCTACATAAGTTATCTGACCTGAGTTGGGTACATATTTAGTAAAATCACTAATGAGAGTATTTTTTCGTGTATATATAGGTAGTATTTTAGGTTTTTCTTCATTGAATATTAAACCAGAAATACTTTTAAAATTCATCATTTTATCAAATAAAGACTGCATAGAAGAATTAGATCCTGCTGATGTAATTAGAACATCATCTCCACAAAGTTGAATTTTTGATGTTGTATTTTCTTCTATTTCAAAACCCTCTATGTCAGTATTGTTTCTAATCAAATTAGCCCAAGGCTCCATTACTAAAGTGAATAATAGTGGAGAAAGTGGACATCCTTGCTTTGTACCTTTAAGAATGGGTATTTTCTGTGAAACATATGTTCCTACCTTAATATAAGCCAGCGTTCCTTTGTATAAATGCTCAATTAAATTTACAAA
>NC_056730.1:762980693-763055693 GCF_019279795.1 Protopterus annectens
CTTTTTTCAGAAAGAAAAAAAAATCGAGTCACAGCCTGCCATTAAATCCTCAGGCATTTTGACTGGTTATGAAACAAAACATTTATTTGCACATAGAGAATAACTTTGATTAAATCTTTTCCAAAATATTTGTGGCTTTCTGGAAATGCAGGAACTATATTCAAAAAGATTAATAATGAACTAAAATGATGAGAGAGAAAAAAAACATATAACAAATCATTTGTTTTTTAGTCTCGTCTTCTTCTCTGAAGTCTTCCAGGAAGCTTCAGTTGCCAATCTCTTTAATGAAGAACTTGCCCATTCCATTTCTTCTATTTTATCCAAAATCCTTTTTTCTTTGACAAACAGTAAAGCAGAGTCTAAATCATCGAAGACCTTAGGACCATCAGGAAGGAAGATTTTAAGCTTGGCAGGAAACAAAAGGTATGTTTTAAACTGTGTTTTTTTAAGCTCCCTTATTAGTGGCAGAAAAACTTTTCTTTTAGCAATTACCATGGAAGAATAGTCATTGTCAAAACGCACAGTTGTCTCATTAAACTTAACAGGAGCTTTAGCCCAAGCAGATTTAAGAACCATCTCTTTATCAAAAGATGATAGAAATCTAACTATAACTGATCTAGGATAGTTTTTGTTAGAGTTGGTATTAGCTATAGATCTATGTGCTCTTCGATACCAAAAGAGAATGCTTCTGGTAAATCTAAAGTTTTAGGGAGCCATGTTGTTAAAAAAGAAGTAATATTGTTACCTTCAATATTTTCTGGCAGTCCAAAAATCCTAATGTTATTGCGCCTAGATCTATTTTCCAGGTCATCCAGCTTTGTTTGTAAATGTGTATTTTGTTTCAGCAGAAACTCAATGTTGATTTCCTCTTCTTGTATTTTATTTTCCATGTCATTCACAGCTTCTTCTATGCCTGTCATCTGGATCTTCTGTTGTTGCAGGTCCATATGTAACAAGTCTATTTGTTTTGTAGTTTTTTCTATGAAAGTGTCTATTTTAGTATACATTTTATCCATCTTAGCAGTAAGTTGCTGGACTATAATTATCAGAGACTGAAGTTCTTTCTTGATGCTGGAGTCTTGAGAATTTGTCTAACTGGAACTCATTTCAGACTGATAAACTGACAGGAAAATTTCCAAAGTAATTTCTGACAGGAATATTATTAAGATTTCCTTTCTTTTTTAGATATAGTTCAAGAACTATATAAAACAAACATATTTAGAAAGAAAATTACTTCAAGAATTAATTTTTTAAGTAATTAATTCCTGTCAATGTAATGAAATTGGTGGAGCTGAAGAAATCTGCTGCTATCCTGTGTTCATCCTTGGCCACGCCCCCCAATTATTTCTAAAGGTCACTTATTTATAGTGCTAACTAACTAAGACCAAAAATACTCCTTTCATGGGACCTGATGATATATACGGTTTCTTAATTAATAGTGACTAACATGTTGTAGCAGACCCCTATGTAAACTGGTTAGCCTACATTTAGCTACAGGTTTCATCCTTGATGAATGGCATACTGCATTGTGTTGCACCTCCATGAGTGTGGTCTTTCAACTGATCCAGGCAATTATGGACCTAAAAGTCTAACAAGCCTCATATGCAAAGTCATGGAATGTATTATAACTGATCTCATAAACTGTAATAACAAGAACACTATTAGCCCTGACCCTCAATAGTTTGCATTGTCAAAGGTGAATCCTGTGTAGTATATCTGGTAAACTTCTTTGAAAGGATGAAGGCAGCTGTAGACAGTGGCCATGTAGTACAAATGATGTATCCTGACCTGCCCATGGTCTTCAACACCATTCGCCATGCTGACATCATAACGCCATTCCCCATGCTGACATCATACACAAGCTAAATGTTTTAGAAATCAACCCATATGTGGAAATACAGATTGCAAACAGACTGAAAGACATGTGAAGTGTGAGTTGCAGCTGCTTTGTCAGGATGTATAAAAGGAACAAGAGGTGCTCCTCAGGATTTGGTGCTGCTATCTCTCCTTTTGCCCTTTTCTTCCCAGATCTACAGGCAGAAATCCAGGACCTCCAGCTAAGAAAATGTGCAGATAAACTATAGTGGGGATATTTTCAGTTTTCCCCTGCCACCCAATGTCTTCAGAATGAACTATCCATGGTAAAACTCTTTGTATACTAAAAATGGTCTCAGGCTAAGTGTAGTACCATCACTTTGATCGACAACCCCTCTGCTCTTCATGCTATATAGACAACACACTGCTAGAAAAATAAATTCTAGTCTAGGAGCTAAGAAATCAGGTTGGTAATTCCCTCTTTTTTGACAATGGCAATGCTTGCCAGGAAATCATATTATTTAGCACAGCTAATTTTCAAAGGAATATCATCAACATCTAAAGAGGTAATCATTCTCTTATACTTAGCAACGATCACGCCAATCATCATATACAATGCCCCATCAGAAAATATCATACTAAACTTAAACAATTAAAAAGGCCCAAAGGTTCTTAACTTGTGATAAAAAAAGATCACAAGCCTAAAGTCCCTGAGATAACAAGTGAGGCTGGGCATTATATTCCTTTAATCAGTGTCATATAGACTTTTGAGGGGATGTCACTTTCTTGCTTGCTGTACCATCAGAGACCCAATTGCAGTGGGCTTCCTTTATCTCTGTGCATCCAATAGCTCCACCAGTACTAGAACCAGGGGCCTACATCTCCATCCACATATAAATTAAATATGGCGGATGGACAGATATGTAACTCCCAAACCTCTGGAATGAACTCTTCCTACATATTTAGTAGTTTGACTCACTATCTTCATTTAAAGATAACTTAAATGACTTGTATGAGTATCCACAAATATACACCATGATTGACTCCTTGAGATTGCAGATGCAACCTGAGGGAGGGTATTGGCAAGAAATAAATCATCATGAGACTCAATAGTGATGAAATACATATTACTGTGTGAATCTATACATCTCTGAATTTCTGGTGCTTCACATTGTTAGGTATGTGTGGGTACTGGATGATGAGATGAGATGATACATCTTGCATGTCTTTATAGCCCTTCAGTGTCATAGTTAAGACGGACTGTAGGCAGTACTTTATTTTTTACTTGGAAGCAAACAAAGTAGCCAGATGATATATGAGCACTGATGTCAGGTTTTGGTTAGTAGAGCTCCACTGTGTTATGTTTTCCATCAACCACCATTTCCAAAAGTACTTATTTCACTAACTATGCCACTGCTCACGTATTAGGAAATGCAGAAGATGGAAAGTTGAGAATATATTTTAATAATGAGGTTTTGGGTGGAGTGGTACTGATAACCACAAACAAATGGTTTAAGCTTTTCTCACAAGCAGTTTGATTGCAGTATGTTAACATAAATTAAATCCCAGCCTTAATATATAATGGAAGAGGTAGGTAGCTAACTTACAATGATAATTGTTTCAAAGTATTTATTAAAAAAAATGTTCTTAATGTTTTTTGTTGCTAGTTTTGGTATGAGAAGTTCAGTGATTGTCAGGTAAAGGCAATTATTGACATAATGAAAGTCAGCAGCAAAATAACTTGTTCCAACAAGGCAATGGGCATAGAATCAGACAACAATTTAATTATATTTTTATAGAAACATACTCTCACTTGTCAAGATCAGAAGAGAAAGAAACATACTAGCTTTTATTAGCATATAAACTTACAGAAATATTGAATGCAATAATATACACAGCTTTGCTTTATTTTTTTAACCAGGTAAGGCCACTAAATTCAAATGCCCATATTTATGAGCCATTCAGGACCACTGGCTGGATAAGTGATTTTTTTCACATTAAACTCTATCCTCTGCACATGCAGTAGTATTCTGTTACAATACTTTAAAAAAATGAAGCGTTTATTTCTGCCATCTTTTGGGGTGATGTCACTTGCCATAGAAGATATTAAGTTAGACACTGAAATAGCCATTGATCACACCAGCTTCAGAGAAACATTTTGACTTCACATTGTTGATTGTGTACAACGTGAAAGACATATGCTTCGAACAGTGAAAAGATTGACAACAGTCCTTCAAAATGAGCCCAACTCCAAACATGAGCATGTCTGACAATACATACTTTTTTATCAACATTAATTATATCTGTTAAGCTCAGAAGGTGACAGTCTTAATATGGGTGCAACTATGGTGCAGGCATGTGAAATCTGGTAAACAAATTTATCATATGCATTTCAAATAAGCTCATGAACTAATGAGAAAAAGTGGCCAATAGTTAAGAATAGATGCTTTAGAAAACATTGGAAAAATAGCAGCTCTAATTTCTTAGATTACGATTTATTGTGAAGTTAAGAATACATGTAATTGTTGCTGTCTTTTTCTGATTTCTTAGGCAAAATGTTCATATAGCATCATATACTCAGATGAAGGAATTTGCTTGAATGTGTTACTTGACAAACTGGAGAGATGCCCTCAGTCAGTGACACACATCATACAAAACATACTATCCCCTCAAAATGGATTTAAAAAAAATTTCTTTCATCTTTCCTATTAAAAAAAAATTACCATTAGTCAAACTAGGAATAGACACTCTGGATACGTTTCCTTTATGTAGGTTGACAGGCAGTTATTAGGCATGTTGTTAAGGAGACCATTGAGGAGCCTACCCAATGTTCCCATAGCACTGCCAAACTAAGTGACTTGCCCCGAGTCACTCAGCAACTGGAGATTGAAGAAATCAAACTGTGTTAACCTCTCAGACCCTTAAATCTTCTTATGCTAACTGATGACTAAACTCTATATGCTCAGTAACTGGAGATCAGCATTGAACTCCAGACTCTAAAGCTGTGAGGCTCTTATCTTGCCACGAAGGAAAGGTATCACTTCTGGCAATAGTCTGGCTGTACACGTAGAGAATTATCACAGTCCCTGGTATATACAATTGAAATTGCAAAGTATATACATGCTAAGGGAAGACCTTTAGTTTGCCAGTTATTTGTTATATTTAAAGCTAATTCTATGCAGCAGCCTTTCCCTTCACTGTCAACAGGTTGAAGTTCACCTGTTCGATACATGTAAGCAATTCTTCAGAGAAGCACAATATGCATCATCACTGTTTTGTAGGCCCCCATCGACCTCTCTCTGTAATGTAATCAATATTCTTTCATCTTAATCTCATCTTTCCTAATCTATTACTTATTCCCCTACCTCTCCCTAATATCCATTTCAGTTTCTTTCCACTTGCATATTCATAATAATGGATGTCTCTAAAATAAATGCCCCATCCTGATCTCCTCAGTATAAATCTTCTTCCCTCTGAGTCTGTTATTATGAGCCAAGTATTATAAAAATAACTCCTACATCTTTTTGACCTGTTTGGAGTGCTTCTGCCAGCTGCCACCCAAGCTGATTACAGTATACCATATGAGACCTCATCAGTGTCCTGAACAGTAGGAGGATGATATGTTTTTCATATCTGGGAACAAGTTACATTTTAGCAAAATAAGCCTTGTACTGCTATGTATAGGATACCCATATTTAATGATGGGCACCCATTACAAACCTACCTCAGCTGACCTCATGTTATGTTTGAGAGATATAACTACTTCACCCTAAAATGTGGTTAGATGCAAATGTCTCCAGTGCAAGGCTCTGTAACAATAGGCAACAAAGCATAATATAGAAAGCTAAAGATAAGTAAATAAAAAAGTAATTTAAATTATATCAATTCTTTTCAAAACACTACCTCATAAAGATGCAACATCAAAGGCAATATTGAAACTGACCCTAAGGGGTTACTGTTTAGGGGAAATATCACATTTCCCAAAATATTTAGTTTTGCTGCAACTTCCTGTATTACCAAAACACTGAGGTGGGTGTGTGAATATTTAATAAATCTGTATAATTATCTTCATGTATAAGGTCATCATGGTTAGTTATATTAATGATCCTGGCTGCATTATGCATAATAGTCACTCTGTAGTTTGGTTAGGATTACTGAAAATGTATTCAGCTGTGGCAGTAACAAATGCTATACAAACATTAAAACCATGGCCTAAACTAGTATTTGTACTGTATCAGGTTCTGTACTTAAATGGATTTAGGATTTTCCTGTCAAATTCTATAAACATGACATTGTGCCTAAAAGTATTTAATGGTTAAGCGTACTAAAATCAGCAGCCATTTTATAGATTTTAAGCCTAGCCAATTTCCCTCAAAGGTGAGACTCAAACCTTGTGTCCTTGAGGTAAACATTTTAACCATTATGCCAATGCCCCAACCACTGTAAAATACCTGTGATGCATGCATGGATAGCTCACCACTCTCCTGACATAGTAATCATTACAGAAACTTGGAATAAGCCTCATATTAAGGACAAAGAGATATTACCACACAGTTACAACATACTAAGGGTAGATGGTCAAGACAAAAAAGTAGGAGGTGTAGTCATCTTAGATCAAAATACTCTGCAACTTACCCTTTCTCCTCTGCCCGTCCAGGCCTTTAATAATGTTGAAATAATTAGTGCTGTTCTGAAGTTAAACACCACAAATGCCTATCCATAATGCAAATTTATATTCCTCCTGTTAATAACATCAGCATCACTGAAGATTTTCTATCATGGGTCACCTCTAATATCCCACAAGAAAAGATAATTTTAGGAGATTTAATTTCCGACTGGATGTCTGTTAATTATGATTATCCTCAAAATTCCATCAGTCTCTATGACCTCACCTAATTACTTCACTCACTCATTACATAAACAACACAACATAAGGTTCTATACTTGACTGGGTACTCACTGCCTCCCTTAAAAAATATTGTTCTATTGCTCTCTCTCTAATGCTCTAAGTAACCACCATCCTACCTTTGTCATCACAGCTCAAAACCACACTCCCAAACCATACCACCTTAATGAAGCACTCAGTCACTCCCACTTCCAAAAAGAAACATTTCTCCAGAATGTGCAACTTTGTAACTGGCAAACTCCAAAGGATCTTCCCTTAGATGATGCACTAACAGAATTCTCCAGAACTTTCCTTAACATTCCAAAAAAAGTTTAGTTAACCTCAGATCAAAATGTGTAAAAGCCATACCAGCCCCTTGGCTGACCAGAATCACAAAACATCTATTAAAACCCAGAGACAAGGCCTGGACTTCCTGGATCAAAATTAAAACAGAAAACAACTTACAAATATTTTGGCAACTTAGAAATCATATTAAATATCAAATTAAAATAGATAAAACATTATTAAACTAACCTGCAGTCCAAAAACCTTAAAAACAGAAAGGTGTTTTGTTTAGCTATTAACAAAACAATCTACAAACCAGGTCATGCCACCCAACCCAAACTCACAGTGCCGAACAACAGAGAAAATACTGCCACTCCCTTTAAACATGTCACAAATTCAGGCACATCCTTAAGCAAATATCACATCCCTGCCACCAGTCCTTCCATCCACAGAAACACCTGTGACTCTGCCCCCTTCTTTTTGCAACTATTTTCCACCTAAGCCATTAAAAACTTCTCTTAAAACTAAAACCTACCATCTTAGCACTCAACAATCTCCCTGCCAAATATTTAAAATGGTGGCTGAGGCTATAGTATATCCCATGTCCATACTCATAAACCACTCTGTTAGAGAAGCATATGTCCCAACACTATGTCAAAATGTTATATCCTACCACTGCATAAAGGAAGAAATGACACCAAACTTAGTAACTACCACCCTATTGCTATCCTATCCCCTTACCTAAAATTCTCGGAAAATACATTCAGTGCCAGCTCTCCCAACACTGCACCAAAAATAACCTGCTCTCCCCTGCCAACAGTTCTTCCAACTCCCTTCATAGCACTGCTACATCCCTCCTACATTTTATTAATACTGTAAGTACCCATAGGAATGAAGAAAGGCTGGTATCTGCTCTCTTTCTTGACCCTTCCAAAGTATTTGATGCAGTCTCATACCACAAACTCTCAGTTCTAGGACTTGATGAAACCTCTACCTCATGGTTTAACAGTTATCTTGTTAACAGATCACAGCCCATAAAATGGCACAAAGGCTTCAACCCTTTCCACCCAATCTACACAGGTGTCCCTAGGGGTTCACTCTTGGCCTTATTCTTTAGAAAAACATTAATTTTAATTAATAACCACCCAGATTGGCACCTCCAAATCAGTCACTACAATTCAATATGCTGACAACTCTTCCTTCATATGTAGCACACAAAACCATAACCTGTATCAAATCACTCAAGAATCATTCTCATTCATTGAAGCCTGGTTAACTGACTAACAAGTTTTTTTCTTAACCCTAAACAAACAAAACTTATTTTCTTTACTCCAAGACATCTCATAGCCCAACATCTCTCCTTTGGTACTTTCTCAGGAAATAACACTAAAACTGAAATTGTCCCACATACTAAGCTGCTTGGCATCTATATTGGCAATAGATTAAAATCTGACTATCACATTCAGCATAAGGTAAAAAAAAACATCAACAATTGGTTCCTTATGAATAGTGAAAATATCCTCACTGTCCAAATCAGAAAAAAACTATGTCTCAATCCTACCCAACACTTCTGTATTCATTCCCTATTTTCTCCATCTTACAAGTCTCATGGCTCTCAAAATTGGATTAATGCATTACAAAGCAGCAACATTTGCAGTAAGTCAACCACAAAAAAACCCACCACTGCATAACACTCAACTAAACTGCCTCCAACTACCACACTTGCTGTCTTACTTCCAAATTTTGACTACTCATAACCTCATCTATAAATCTACAGACTGCCCATCTTTGTCAATTCTAATTCAGCCATATAAACCAAATAGTCTCCTTCATTCAACTTAAGTGCTGCTCTTCCATGTCACTAAATCCAACAATACAGCTGGTAATGGTCTATTCTCAGACTAGATCCCCAAAGCATTGAAAACCATACCAGTCTCTCTAAAAATAGAACAACATCTCAAACATTTTAAACAGAAGCCAAAGTCATACCTGCAGAACCTCTGTCTCTGTCCCGCCAGTAACCCTGGATACCGCAATTCTTTTTACCCTTCAAGTACTTCCCTTTCATCTGCTTCTCACATCCCTTCTTCTTTATACTCACCAACTCATCATGGCTGATTATGACACCCCCACACTTTTCCACTCATTTCATCCTTCTTACATTCACCTATAGCATCTTTTCCCCTCCATTTTCTCCTTCTTCATGCTGTCAATCACTTCAAGCCCCTCTCCTTGTTTGATCATTCTTTAGTCTACTACACCAACTGCTGACTAGCATAAAAAAAAACTAAAACATAAAAGTACACTGCTATTCTGCAACTTTATGTCATTGCTATGAAACAGCTGAGTGGTCCACTGAAATTTATGACTGTATGCATACAATGCTACTGGCCCACAGAAATTTGTCTGTGTACCCATCATCTTCATTTACTCAAACCAATAATGCATATTTGTGCCTTATTGTACTATCTGCAATGACTCCATTACTATGCAGACTTTTCAAAATATTACTGAATGACTTTTCTATACCATGTCTAAACTTTTACAAAATGTCTTTATATACTAGGCTACGCATATACTTCTAAAATTAAAGGGTTTTTTTTCTACACTGTTCACTACACTATGTATATACTTGTAAAATGTTGCTGATTTTTTTGCACAATATATAAATGTTTATCTAATATATATCACTTGGAACTCTTCTCCCTTTGTTTCTGCTGAAAAGTGACCTCTGTGTCCAGTTGGAGTTTCCCCATCAACAAATATAATAAACAAAAATAAATAATAGAATAAAAATCCACCAAGCTGTACGAACTCTGCAACACACTTTATTATTAAGCGCTTTTCATCCAACTGAATTGTTGGACTTCCTCAGATGGATCTGAGGAAGTCCAATGATTCAGTTGGACGAAAAGCGTGTGTTGCAGAGTTCGTACATCTTGGTGGATTTTTATTCTGTTGTTTGTTCTTGAGTTTTTTTGTCATTTTAAAAATAAATAATACACATTTGTTAACTAGGAAGGCCTACAATGCCTTTTTGGGGACAATCCCCTGGATTCAACAAGCTCTGCACAGCATGCAGGAATAGTGCAAGAGCTGCTGCAGGCAATATGGCTGTTATGCGATCCAGGAATAAGCTCCTGGTACGTGCATGAGAGCTCCTGCACTATTCCTGCATAGACGCAGTTCCTGTATACTAATTACCTCATTTGCTTGTGAAAACCATGCAAATGAGGTGAATTAGTGATCCAGGAACCATGCAGATGCCCATGCTGGAATAATGTAGACTGCAGAAATCTATTTAGCCAGTAGCTGAATACATTTCTGTAAACTACAAAATGGAGGCATGACAGCTCGTACAAATCCATGTATTAGAAGGGTCAGGCATGCCAAAGGCCAAATATATGGCCATAGGCATGAAAAATAACTTCAAAATTCTAAAAATTAACTTTTTTTTTTGGCCGATTTTAGCCGTTTAAGAGCAGGGCAGCAGTGCGCAAATGGGATGGGGCCTGAAAATAATAAAAAAAATGGAAATAAGCTTTTAAACCAAAATCATAATTTTGCCATAATAGTCAATGGCATGCATAACACAACAAGACCATGGAATAGTGGTTGCTAAGGGAGAAGGCTAAGTGTCAGATTTCTAACCATGCATTAGCAGTCAATCCTATGCAAATGAGGCAATAGTACTGAATCACAGATTACCCCTCAGTGCTAGCTTCCACCCAACTGTGTAGGTGCAATAAGATCTCAGTGTAAGCATAAGAGCTAGATGACTTCATAAGGGGGTGTGTCATGCATGCTGTAAGCTTACTGGAGCCCTGTCATCCGTGTTTGCCCTAAGTTAATCACAGCCAAGGTAGGGGGTGTGTCTGAAGCTGCCTAGCAGTCTTTACATTGCCTAAATGGGTGTGCGCACCATGCACTGGGTTTAAAAAAAAAAAAAAAAAAACAGGAAATAGCAGCTCTATTCACATCTGAGCACTGGGTTTGTGTGGTGGGTCTCGGGGTTTAAACAGGAAGACAAAAGGGAAAAGAAGGTAATCAAAGAGAACTAGCATAGCTGGCAGGTGAAATGTATCAGAACCAGCCAATTACACAGGCAGCAGCCCAGCCCAGCACACTACTATCAATTATGCAAACACATTTCCCTCTGTTTTTTCTCACAAACTTTACACCACCAATGTACACAAACGGGGAAATTTTACCTAACAAAAGCAACAAAATGATAGGGGCTGATTTCACTCTCATAAATCAACATGTGAAAGAGGCTGAGGGTGGTGAGGATGACAATGCTGATGACTAACCCACAGTGAGGAGAAGGAGAATAGTGTACAGACCCAGGATAACCTACCAGGAGCTACATGAGCTGGAGATAGTGAAGTGCTATAGGGTGGACAGGGACCTCCTCCAGCAAATTGTTGAGCTGTGCAGGCCACGCCTCACACACAGAACCAACTCATCCCAGTGGATACCAAGGTATGTGTAGGCTTAATAATACTAGCCTCAGGTACCTTCCTAAGGCCAACTGGGGATATCATGGGGATCTCACAGGTATCATCACCCTGGGTACTCCATCAGTTCCTGGATGCCATGTCAGCACATGCCGGTGAGCACATATATTTCCACAACACCCCTGAGGCGTTGACCAGCAATATGCATTTCCTCCACCAAATAGCAGAATACCCTGAGGTAGTGGGTGGTATAGACTGCACACACATACACATCAAAGCACCACCCGGTGAGTTGGGTAGGGTCTACATAATCTGCAAGGGCTTCCCCTCCATCAACTGTCAGGTCATGTGTGATGCCCAGGGCATTGTAATGAATGTGTGTGCTGGCAGCCCTGGAAGCTATCATGACTCCCACATCTGGCATATGACGCAGCTGTACCAGAGATTTGCCAATGGGGACAATCCATATGGCCATCTAGTGGGGGATGCTGGTTACGCACTGGAGCTGTGGCTGATGACACACATCAGAAATGCACACACACCTGAACAAGAACTCCATAATGAGGAACACGCACAGACCAGAATCATAATAGAGCATGTGTATGAGATGCTCAAGTCACGGTTCTGGTGCCTGGACATATCTGGTGGAATCTTGCAGTACTGTACAGCATGTACCCAAATTGTCATTGTATGTGCTATGCTACACAATATGACCTTGCAGAAACAGCTGCAGCAGGAACAGCATTGGGCAGGGCCACACAGCCTCCCACCATTGCCAATGCCAGCACAGGCACAAAGTGACTCAAAGGAGGAGCAACCTGAGCCTGCCCTTTTAGGTAGAAGGAGGTGTGCCCAGTATGTCCAGGCTTTGGCAAAGATGCAATGCATAGCACATACACGGACATAGTAGGAATCCAGGGAATGACACCTCTCTCTGACTTGCACATACAGTAAAAGGGATGCCAAACATGACACTACATGTGCTTAACCATGTATAGGGAGTGTACTATGTGCATCTGACATAGTTAGCCCTCCATCACCATCCTCAGTACTGGCACAGCCACGAGGTAAGTCATTCTCACTATCAATTGCTGACTGGAGTAGTATGTTCTGCTACTTGTATCTATGGTACAGATGTGAGCATGCAAGAGAATCAGGTGGCTGAATGGGATGGCAGCAGATAGTAGACACCTATATGGGCAGCATGAAATCCATAACAAATACTGGTGTCAACATAGTAGGCAATTCTAGACAATGTGACAAATCCCATTGCAGGACATGTGGTGGGCCAAATGTGTGTCCATATGACACACACATGTATGTCAGTGAGGCTCACATACCTAACAACAGTCTCAGCCAGCAGGACAGGTGTAGACGGCCACAAAGAAAGGCTGTGCTAAGGCCTCCAATTGATGGCAATGGAGAACTACCCCCTCCAAACCTACACAGACAGACTACAACAGGTCAGGCAGTGCGATGGTAGTTCTGAAGGGTAAGAAGTCTGAAACTGAAATATAGGTAAATAAAACCTAAGATCTGTACTACGTGATATGCCTCTAGTCTGCATGATAGGTCAGAATACAGAATGAAATGGAAGTCAACAGAGTACCTGAAATACGAGTATGCTCATAGCAAATGTTTACAGTTGTTAGGTGTGCTCTGCCCCCACAATCCTATGTAGAAATGTAGTAACATGTACATGTGGGTATAATAATGGAGCACAGATTACCTGAGCGGTCCAGATTAGCAGGATAGATTGTTGCACATGTACAATATGCAGGGCTCTGTGTATTAGTTTGTTGTGTGTTGTATATTGTGTGAAAGTGGTAGGCATAGAGGGTTATGTCCTGGTAGTCATTGGCCAGTACTGTTGATGACAGGGCCAAGTTCTCACAACTGCAGTGCCAAACACAATGCATCCCAGCAAGACCCAGTCCAGCAGTAATCTATACTAATTGTTTGGATGTAATATCTGTCACCATTGAAAGATGGACATGGCATGACTGTGGGCCCAGAAATACACACAGTACACAGGTGGAAGTACCCCAGACAAAAATGTATAAAATGTTACTGTCAAATGGGCACACTTTTGGGATTGTACATAAAGGTTAGCAGCACATTAGTTGCCTGTGTATTATGGAATACTGATGTAGTCTGGCCAAACACTGGCAGATCACAAAAGGCACAGTTATAAAGTACAGAGAAATCACTGATGTCCCCGCACAAGCCAGTATAAGGGGATTGCCCCACATATATATGTGAGTCAGTTGCAAGTAGCTTCCATAGCATACATGCATTCAGCTCACCCCACCATCAGCCACAGGTACCTCACAGGTCATATCCCTGCTATTGGGAATGAGTACAATATGACTCCCACTTCTGTATGGGAATACCCACAGAATGCAGCATGCTGAAGAGGTGTCCCATGCAGGTGTATCCCTAGCTGTAAGCAGCACCCTGCCAGCAACCACACCAATAGATTAATAAGGTCAGAAACTGTTGCCATTAACACCTTGCACACCCACCCTGTCACCTGAGTAGAATACAGTGGCTTGCAGCCTGGGACTGTAGGAGTGACAGAATGCACTGGCCTTCTACAGATGGCCTACATCAATACCAAATTCCCTACAGTCCTCCGTCAAAGGCCTGTGTCTCACCTGCACTGCCAATCTATGTTATCTCATGGAGTCCGAAATAACAACATAACTCAGTCCACAGCACACAAATGCAAGACCATGTCATCAAATCCCAGTAGAATGTCCATCATGTCCTACTGCATGAACTGTGGACCAACCCCTAAATACTGCTGGGATGTAATGATAACTATAGGGATACTTATCAGATATTGCTTGCATAAAGTTAGGAAGATGATAGAATAATGAGAGGGTAGAAGCAAAGACAACATGGAGTGTGTGAAGTCTGAAACTCTGGTGTGTGCCCATACTATCCCTGCCTGCAAACACAGGAATGGGTTTCTACAAACCTGCTTGTAAACCACAATGTGAAGGGGTAATGACCAGATATATGAGTCCTTCCTCTGGTTAACCGGTGTGAATCTGTACAGCTGAGACGTATGGCCACAGTAGGATATGGCCATTCTGTCATGTCGATAGATGTACAAGCAAGGAACCCTCAGCAACCATGGTACCAAGGTGCTGGACCATTTGCACAGACCCATCAGCAAGAGTCTGCATCTCCCTCTCCAGAATAGCATGATTGTGCAAGAATATGTAGGCTGCAGACCACAATACTGGATACAGCTTCATTCATCTTGTATTCCCCAGGACATTTCTGTGAGCAGATACGTATATCTGTCAGTAGTTGATGACATTATACATCACAGTGTAAAACAGTACATATGTCTGAATATCTCTGCTAACACCAAAACCATGTAGCAGGAGCAGCACATACACAATTAGTTACAGTGTCCTACTATCCTTTGCCCATTGTGACCCCATATTTTCAACCTATCTACAGATATCCTGAAGAAACAGGTCACTAGCTGTAGGTGCAGAACACAAATGCCTGCACCGGAGTACAACCTACCTGGAATGGATTCACACATTCAATACAGAAGGTCATACTGGGCATGCCACACTCCACATTGCACACCAGTCATGCTTTGCATCCAAGGACAACACACTATAACATGTCAAGCATACACAAACATAGATGCGATAAAGAGCTTCCCATCATGATGCCTGCCCCAACCAGCGCACATCCACTTTGCCAATGTCAACTGATGTGCAAATGTCTATCACTGTTGACATTTGCTTCTGGTAGCCCTCAGCACTATAGTGTCTGTGGTGCTTGTGATAACTGTGTAACATGACAGTACAAGTCATTATTCATCTAACAGTTGTATACACAGTCCTGTCAAATGTAAAGGTGTGTGTGACTGAGTGTTCTGTGTGTGCTTTCAGAGGAATGGTTTATGGCCCATTCACACACACTGCACTCCTCATTGCCCTACTTTAGCTAGAATGCTATCAGCCACCTTGAAATACCTATTTGGACAAAGACCACCCCTATAAGCTCTGTGGTACATGCAATAATTGTGTAATGCTATGGTATGATGTACTAGTTATGTAGGAGTTCTAATACCAGACATGCCAACTGTGAAACTCGGTGTGTGTGTAGGGATCAATGTTTTTAAGGCCATTCCCAGTCACTACACCTTCCATTTGGCCTACTTTAGCAAGCCTGCTGATGTCATTCACCTTGAAATACACCTTTGGAGAAGGAATAACCCTATAAACCCCATGGCACATGTTATAACTGTGTAATGCTATAATGTGATGTACTTGTTAGGTATAAGTTCTAATCCCAGACGTAACAACTGTGAAACTCTGTGTGAGTCTGCATGGATCAATGCTTTTGAGGCCATTCACAGTCACTACACCTCCCATTGCCCTACTTTAGCAAGGCTGCTGTCATTCACCTTGACATACACCTTTGGAGAAGGGCTAGTCCTATAAGCTCCATGGCGCATGCGCTAACTGCATCATGGTGTAGTGTGATGTACTAGTTAGGTAGGAGTTCTAATCCCAGACATAGCAACTGTAAAAATCTGTTTGTGTATGTAGGGATCAATACTTTTGAGGGCATTCACAGTCACTATACCTCCCATTGTCCTACTATAGCAAGGCTGCTCATGTCATTCACCTTGAAAAACAACTTTGGAGAAGGTATAGCCCCATAAACTCCATGGTGCATGCTATAACTGTGTAATGCTATAGTGTAATGTACTAGTTAGATAGGAGTTCTAATCCCAGACATGGCATCTGTGGAACTCTGTGTGCACGTGTGTGTATAGAGAGTAATGCTTTTGAGGCCATTCACATTCACTACACCTTCCATTGCCCTACTTTAGCAAGGCTGCTGATGTCATCTACCTTGAATTATACATTTGGAGAAGGGGTAGCCCTATAAACTCCATGGTGCATGCTATAAATGCAGAACAATGTAGTAGCAGAAACTACACAACTATGGATTTGAATCCCATCTGTGGCAAGTGTTTGTATGTGTACCTCAAAGTTTTTGTCTCTATTTACAGCCTGTAACCATTTCCGAGCCTGACTTTAGCAATCCTGCATATATCACCTACCTTACAAGTATCTGTTATGAAGCCTATACCATGTCAGGTCAGTGGTGCATGTGGTAAATGTGTAATATAATGGTCCATAAATGTTGTTAGATAGAGTTTTGAACCTCACTCCTGGTGAATGTACATGTGTGATTAGGGTGAAATTATTTTTGGGATCTCTCACCCACTACATCACTAAATGCCAGTATTTACAAGGGCTAGTGATATTCCTCACCTTAGAAGTACCATGGGACAGCATCCATCTAATAAGCTTTGTGGCGCATGCAAGAAATGTGATACACTGTAGTAGCAATACATAGTTAGGTAGGGGTTTGAATCTCAGTACTGGCAAGTGTGTGTGTGTGTGTGTGTGTGTGTGTGTGTGTGTGTGTGTGTGTGTGTGTGTGTGTGTGTGTGTGTGTGTGTGTGTGTGATCAGTATCCTGTGTGGAGGTTGCTGTGATTCTGTAATTACAGGATTCATTGTGGGGCAGGTTTTGCTAGATTCTTATATTGAGGACCTATATGTCACAATGTCCACCTTACAAGGACAACAGATGTCAAACAGCAGGGAGGCTGGTGTAGACAATCCATAGCCCTACATGTGACATTATGGATCAGGGAACAATATAGGCAACCCTTGTATTACCAAGAGAACAGTCTCCACCCATGTCTCATACACAAACACACTAGGCAACAACCACTATATTGGCTCACTGAATATTGTCCACAGATAGTAACCGCGGTGTGATTGCACTGGACTACATGCCTGTTCATCACAACACTGCCCTGACATCAGAATGTACTGTGATGTGTAACATCTCCTGCCTGAGTGTGTGTTATCCAACAAGTAAAAGGACATGGCACCATGTTCCATCCCTACACTAGGCAAATAATTGCTTACAGTGGTCCTTTGCTATGTTCACCAATGGACACCTGCAACAACTGAAGAGTCTGCAAATGTAACCCTCAAAGGGAATACCATACCTTATGCACATGCTCTGTATAAACAGATGGCACTAACTCCACTGAATACCTGTATCATGCTGTCAATGTAGGTGCAGGCATGACCTCAGTTCCATAGCCAGTTCTCACCACATGAGGTTAGGAATGCCACATCAGATGATAACAATCTATCCACACAGCATGCCCCAAAGAATCCCAGGTATACTTCCACATGTCACAGAACATGCATGTGGGACATGTGCACAACCCAGACACTGTCCATGTTATGGAATATAGATCACATACATGGCAAGTATTGCACAGCACTGGCCACCCACAATAGTAACCCATATGACTGGATGGTGAATACAATATCCACCTGTGTGGATCAATCCAGAGACTACACCCCTGAGCCATACTCAAGACCATTGTCATGTGGCCTGATGCCAAGGTATACCCTTTGCCTAGCCTTGTACATCCTTCTGGCGCAGTCAGCTACTACACATCTGTGAAGCAATCAACCCATGCATGTCAGTACTGGCAAATGTGTGTGTGTGTGTGTGTGTGTGTGTGTGTGTGTGTGTGTGTGTGTGTGTGTGTGTGTGTGTGTGTGTGTGTGTGTGTGTGTGTGTGTGTGTGTGTGTGTGTGTGTGTGTGGGTGTGTGTGTGTGTGTGTGTGTGTGTGTGTGTGTGTGTGTGTGTGTGTGTGTGTGTGTGTAGATTAATGATTTTGAAGCCATTCTCACTCACTGCCCTACTGTAGCATGCCTTCTGATGACAGTCACCCTTTGGCCATATATCAGCCTGATAAGCTCTGTGGCACATGTGATACCTGTGTAATACTGTAGTGTAATAAACTAGTTAGTAAGAAGTTCTAATCCTGACCCAGCCAACTGTGATAATGTGTATGAGTCCCTGAGAGAGTGTGGTTGTGTCTTCCTTAACACCTGATTTTATGGACAGCCACATGTACTACATTTCCCTTATCCCTCCTTTATCACTGTTGCTGATGTCACTCACATTCAAAGATACCTTTGGACAACTCTCCAACATGCATGCTCCATGGTGCATGCAATAACTGCATAATGATATAATAGCAATACATATTCGGGTAGGGGTTTGAAACCCAGTACTAGTAATTGAGTGTATTATCAGTGTCCTATTGGGGTGACTGTGTAATGACAGGGTCGATTGCAGTGTGGGTTTTGCCACATCATCATATTCAGGAGCTACATGTCTCATCGTCAACAGTGCAAGGCCAAAATTTCCAAACATTGTAGAGATTCTAGTCGACAATCCTTAGCCATAAATGTCTACAGCCATGTGCAATTACCATGTGACAGTATGGATTAGTAAACAATATAGGAAACTGTCATAATGCCCAGATACAACTCTCCACCCATGGATCATACACAGAAATGCTTAGCTCTTACTCTACTACTCTCTTCCTTTCTTACTTTGTCTCTGTCTGTCTGTCTCTCTCTCACTCTCTGGTGGATGTGGAAAAGTACACCTGCTTTGCTTAGACAGCAGCTTGTGTTTTGCAAGTGATGCTCATGATCAGCTGATGGCCTGTGCATGAATTTGCAGTCCCCACTGCTTGATTGCATGTGGAACAGCTGAGGTATTATTCCTAGAGCCAATTGCATGGAAACACACTCCTATAACTAAGCACTTCATGTGGGTGTTGGCCCTTTTCATTCACTGTGAGCAGGACTTTATGTGGGTGTTTGACAAACAACATCACAGAGGATAGTTGGATATACCTCTTACAACATACACTGTGCAGAAAGGCCAACAAACAGGAGGGGGATGTTCCAGACATGAGGACAGAATGTAAGTATTGCTCTTCTACATTTGAAGTAATGTTGGTTTAATAGGGTTTGTGTGGATAAGGCTGTTTTACATGATTTAATATCTGTCATGACAGTGTCATGTGGTTGGGAAACTCTCACCTGTAGGGCTATCTGCAGATTGGCCAGCGTTTGGAGTCTGACATGTGTTGTGTTACTCACACATTACCTATCTTTAGAAATGCAGTAGCATACTCTAAGGATTGCAGGCAGTAAATGGTGACAGCCATGTGAGTTACTGACTTCATATCCCTCAGTAAACATATGTCACAACAAACCCTGTTACACCAGTAAATGTATGGGTTTATCACAGCAACATATCAATATTGGCCCTGTGTTAGTGCCTCCAGCCACAACTCTATCAACCTTTGCACATATGTCATGCAGTAAGAGGTACATATGTTCAGTACATCATTATTTACTGCCATCATACCTGATAACAAGCCATTGAAATATCAGACTGCTAGACATGTTATCTATAGTAGAACAAGCCAGTGAGTTATCATACTGATAGACATGTTATGTGTAGTTGGCGTTATATTTGAGGACAGGACCTGGACATTCTCTTATAGTGTGTACAGTAGTGAGGTCTGTGTACTTATGGTGATTGTCGACAGAGTGTGCAATGTGAATATGTACCTTAGCCTGTGTACAGACTGTGGTAGATGTCATTGTTCTTGGTCCTGTTCTATGTGATGTTGCATGCTGCTGCAGTGTATGGAACCCTATCAGCATACATGTTTGTAGGGCTAGACCGACACATGTCCCATACCACAGTCAGGCATCGGAATACACTGTGTATTGGCTCAGTATATGTAGGGTTGGCATGCAAGTGGCACATATGAGGATGGTGTAGTTCACACAGTCCATATACTGTAATATTAAGTATGCTTACAATATGTGACTGTGGCTGTGTTCAGATTGGTTGTGGGTATGCACTTTCACTCAGTTGTCTGTTACTCCATGCTGTTACATGCATGTAGAGCCTGCTATATTTGCAGGTACATGTGCATTCCCCCATAGGAAATATAAACCAGTGTTGTGGCAGTCTACCTGCAGTTTGCACAGTGCTTTGTGACATGCCTAGCAGCTCAGTGTATTTACCCAGTGTGATGTTATGTCCAGATATTTATCACATGTACTGCTGCCGGGCCACCATAACTGTTGTGTATTTCTGACAAAGCAATGGGATGCTGTACAGATGTATGTCACTAACTAGTGGATAGTATGTGGGCGTGTGACCTCTGCTCCTCTGGTTATTATGTGTCAGGACAGACAGGCGTGTGTGAATGCATAAACTGTGTGAACTTATCTATTCAAGTATTTTCTTTATATCCCCATTTACATGGCTGTAAACATTCACTTTGTCAGGCTTGGTCCACATGTCTTGGACTAAGGGGTGCTTGTATACATCTGCACTGTCCAGAGTGTGTCAGACTGTCCACATTTATTGGTCATATCTCTGCTGTATTCCAAAGGATCATTACTGTGATTTGTGTGGTACTGTACTATGATGATATTATGATGTCTATCAGTAACTGATGGCGTACATGTCAGTATCAGATGTGACTTCCCACACAACATATCTGTTAAGACAACACGTGTTACAGTAGCAAAAGGCTACATGCATACTTACAATACTTACATGACATCCTTGAGCTGTTGTGATGTGGTGTGTGTAGGTATGGGGTTGCCCTAGCTATGTTGGTGATGTGTGTATGTGTATGCATGCACACAGTTCTGCCATGTGGCTACCCTATACAGGGGTTTGTTGGACAGCTGCAGACCATCCCTGGCAGGGTGTACAGTTCACTGTCTCCGGCCATGGACATGAGAACTGTGCCTGCCAGGGGTTCCATGGGCACCACCAGGTGCAAGCCACAATATGGTACTCTCCCCTGATGATGACATATGTCCACTGGATCCGGGTCCCTCTTGGGAGTGGCCAGGGCCACGTGCACATGGCCTGCTGTGTTGTGGTGTGGACAGTGCCCCCACTGCAGTGCTGGGGCTGGTACAGCCACTACGGGAGCATTTTTGACTTCTTGCACGTCCACGGCAACCTCCAGCTGTTGGTGCTGCTGGCTTACATCTACATGGCTGTCGCACTGCTCTCACCATATGCTTAAGCACAGACATTCCACAAATGATGATTCCCACCATCTTACTCAACTGTCTATCCAGGACCTCTGCAAAATAACGGTGGGCACCTGCAAGATCAAGGATGTTGTCAATAACAGCAGAATGAGTAGCCCTCTGCAGCCTCAGACCCTGTCTGGTATACCATTCCATACATGCCTGTGCCTCCATGATGGTCTGAAACATACATCAGGTGACACCATATGTGACACTTCTGTCATGGGCATGATGACCAGCAGCCCTCCTATGAGCACCACTGTGCATCTGCCTGTGTGGAACTTTGCCGGGCATCCGGCTATGGCTGCTGTGTCCAGACACATGTGCCATAGATACCACATTGTCCTGTCCCATGCCACCACCCGCCAATTGTCCCTCATCGATAGCCACTGGTGATAGTGTATGTATAGGCAATGTGTCTGTGTGTGTGGATGGGGTGGATAACAGTGGGATGTCAAACAATGGTGCAGCTTCAGCCTCTGACATCCCTGCCATGCTGCAATACACCTATCATCATTGTCAGTGTCTGTATGGAGATGCTAACATCTGTTTGCCTGAAGGAGGGATCCTGACCCACCTCACCACCTGTAAGAGGAAAACAAGAAATGCACTTTAAGACCTGTACATCATTGCTTAACTGTACACACACACACACACACGCGCACACACACACACACACACACACACACACACACACACACACACACACACACACACACACACACACACACACACACACACACACACACACACACACACACATACTTACAGGTGAGGTTGCACTAAGATATTACACACAGACTTATCATTACCCATCTGTCTACATGCATGACATATGGCACTCAACAGCATGTACTGCAACTATAGTCAATCCCTGCTACCAACATTATACATCTCTGTGATGCATGTGTTTGTTAGTACGTGATTCCCCTTCCCCTGGAGCACACTGTACCCATGTACACAGTATTGCTGTGCACCTGTTTAGCACCCTGGCATGTACTGTGCACCATACCTCACATGTGTACACACCATTGCTGAATGTGTATATGTGTGCCAGTTATGTTTGCTCTGCTGCTCACAGACCCTATGTGTTTGTCCAACCCATACCTGGGATGATATGTGGACAGATGTCATTAGTGAATGTTTGATGTCTAATTTGCAGATCTCATCATCAGCGGTGCATGTATGGCCAATAAAATACAATTACACTGACAACCTTCAAACTTTTCTGTGGCTATGAGGAGTGTATACACCCTTATTGACATGGCAGCCTCTTCCCTGATATGCCATGAGGCCACAATACTGCATATGTTAACATTACACAAACCTGATATGTGACATAGGACCTGTGCAATCAAATGCAGTATCAAACAATTGTGTTAGTTGTGCAGATGCTGACTGAGATGCATACAATTTGTAGGTGCATAAGTGTGCACACACTTAACATGATGGCTTGTTGCACCAACTTTTAAGTGTACTACAGCAGTCACAATTCCTGGAAGAGATATACTAGCATCGGCCATCTGCATTTGGCAGTATTTGGTCACTCTGCCCTACAAATGTCCCCCAACTCTGCAAGATTGCAAGGTCAACTCATGTGCACAGCCCTTGGAGGTCACACAGTGCCTTCAATATTGCTGTGGAGTCAGGGTTATGTCTGCCACAATTCATGACCTTGACTGTGTGCAGATACAGCCATACTTAGTGAGTGTTGGATGTCTGTTTCAGTTCACTGTTGTGTTTCAGGATGTCACCTCTCCTCATCCTCAGGCTTTTTGCAGATGCTTGACAACTATGGGCTACATGAGTGCCATTTTGCAGTGTCCCGAATGCAGAACACCATGTGTATCAGCCTAGTCCCTGCTAATGAATAGCAAACATACAGGTGTACACTGGCACTAGCAAGGTACAGATGAGGATGGTGGGCCGGAGGTGGGGTGAGGTGTTGCTTGTGCAGCACATGTAACTTAATTTATACTGTCTGTAGGTTTCCAACTTGGTCTTGGTACACCATTACACATTGCAACACATGCCTTTGGGAGACTTTTGATGTTATGTATATGCAACCTGTAGAGAGCCCTGGTTAATGTTTCCTGTGGAACAAATGTGTCATCTGATTATCCTAACTCATGGGCCACACTTATACAGAGACCAGGCGATTGTCGACACAGGTACTGCACAGCCAGTACTTGCTAGACATTCCTGCAACTCCTTCAGTGTTATGGCATGTTAGTTGGCAGCCTGCATGACCAGTTTTTAACATGTTTCATCATCTGTCTTGGATGGCCATCTGTTTATTGTCTACATTAATGTTGTCACATACATCCTCGTCACATACTTGACTGCACTGTTTGCCATGGTATATGCAATGGTGAGGTAAGGCTACATGTCCAACTCCTGCATGGTATCTGTTGGGTATGGGATCCATTCCATGGCTTGTAAGATGTGTGCAAGACACAACTGCCTCTGTTGCAGGTGAGTGGGCATATTTAATGGACAAACGTCTTGGACAGTTGACCATTTCTTGGTGTGACATTGAGGACCTGAACTTGCTGGAAGGTCCATACTCATGAAGAGTGAATTCTATCAGGGTGTCAAAATCTGCTTCCAGAATACATAATCTGGAGTGTATGCACACATATGCTTTCAGTGTTTGTTAAGGTATGTATTCCCCATATTTGCTGTCCTAACATAGGATTCCATATTACACATTCATTGCTCATGTTAGGACCACATTACAGGTTGTAAGGGTTGTGGAATGTGGTATTGTGATATGCCATTGTGTAGATCTGTAACATTTGCCATTGCAATAGTGGTATATACACTGTTGTAGCACTGTATAAGGGCGATGTTTCAGACATGTTCTTACTGGAGGCCATTTGTCCCACCATTATGTTCATCTCTGTGCACACATCTTGCAATGACAGGTTGTTAGTTATATTGCAGGACTCTTAAATACCCTTCAGATATGCCACCATGGTGGCCCCTGTGATGCAGTGCAGTTAACAGAAACAATAAGCGAACATGTACCGCATGCATTATGGATAGGTGTGTTAAATGTGTGCATAGCAAATACCATAGCCATAACATGGCCGGTGTATTGACAAACCTGAACATACAACTAGATACTCACCAGCTACAGGCTGTTGCCCCAGAGGTATACCAGATGGACCTACATAGTTGTGTGAGTGATGTAATGTCAGTAGCCACACCTGTGCCATTGGTACAGGGTGGGAGCAGCATTACAGTATATCAACAGTACAAACAGACATTACTCTAGATTATGCACATCTGTTTATTACTACAACGCAGCAACAGACCATATATATTTTATCTCACATATGCATGATTAAACTCTACAGATGCAGATGGATAAGCGACAGTGGTCTACTGATGTGCCCTGGGGCCTTTGCTGCATGTTCCTCATCCATTGTGTCAGTAGCACTCACCTCCACAATGCTATCCACAGGGTCTTGTGTTTGCGGGTGGGCAGGTGCCCTGAGGCTGGTGAAGAGCTCCTCAGGATGTGTTGGGGGGGCTGGATAGCATGACCTCCCCACCGTGGCTAGCTGGTCCCTCCTAACCACAGCAGCACACTGATGGGCATGGTGGAGTAGGTCAGTGCAACGATGTCAGACCTGCTCATAATTGCGGTTATGCAGGCTGACATAGTTTACTCTGTGGACGGGCTCATTCCACAGGGTGGTCCTCTCCTGCAGATCATGGTCTGTATGGCCAAACATGGTGTGGTAGTTCTGCACCAGCTGGTGTATAATAACCTCATTATCCTGGGGGAACAGACCGGCAAGCACTCCCATGACATGGTGTCTGAAAGACATAAAGAGGAAAAAAGGTCTGAGGGCCGCATACTGCAAGGATATAATAGTTGTTAATTCACATCTCTGACCCCCCCCCCCACCATATCTGCAACAATAATTTAAACACACAACTCAGCGAGTATGTTTACAGCAAACCTAGTGTTGGGACATATGTCGTATTCTACAACAAATTGTGCAATGTGTTTCTAGTCATGTTCCATGTTGAAACACTATCATTGGTGGCCTGTTGCGAAGTGTCACCTGCATGCCAATTGTAAGGACCACTAAAGTTCCATATATCCATGTGTTCTGTTTGCTATGTGACTGCTCCAAATCTGGTGTTTTGTGTTAATGGGGATATCTATTCATGCTGTTAGACATGATCCTGGAATGTGTGGACTATTACTACCCACATATGTTCTATAAGTGGGACACAATAGCATGTTTGGAAAGCCAGTTCCCAGCAGAACCACCTCTCCCACCTCATCTGGTCATGTTACCAGGCCACAGCTCATCTGGGACCCACCCAGGGACCTCATCATCTGCTGGTCCTCCATTACCTTCAGGTGGAACCACCTCAAAGGATGTTGTTTGTCCCCCTCCCTGGGAGCACACACAGATGGGATCCTGTCACCTGAAGTCAGGTCCACAGACTGTTGCATAGAGAGCTCCACAGAGACTTGGGGGATGTGCTACACCACCTTGAGGCCCTTGGTACACAATTGCAGGGTCCACAAGCTCCTCCTGCTCAGCCCCCAGTCCAGGCACCTTTAGGGCTGTGAAGGTGCAGTTGTAACTGTCCATGAGTGGGGACCTAGGTCCCATTGTTTCCATTTGGTGGCTCATAGGCTTCCACAATCCAAATGCCACTCCCCATCCAAGGTGTTTACCCAGCACATGTGTCATATAATGCCCCTGTATGCTGTCTTATCTGTCTTCCAACTCAACCTACCTCCCCAAATATAACTACTATCTTCCCCAACATACATATCTCAACTTCCCAAACAAGGGCAATGTGTTCCCATCATGGATTTCACACCAGACATAACTATCCATTTTGCACCCGCTTACTACTATATATATATATATGTATATATATATATATATATATATATATATATATATATATATATATATATATATATATATATATATATATATATATATATATATATATATATATATATATATATATATATATATATATATATATATATATATATATATATATATATATATATATATATATATATATATATATATATATATATATATATATATATATATATATATGTGTGTGTGTGTGTGTGTGTGTGTGTGTGTGTGTGTGTGTGTGTGCATGTAAAGATATTTGTTAAACATGTCGTGCAGCACTGTCATTCAACAGTATGGGAAATGTATATATATATATATATATATATATATATATATATATATATATATATATATATGTATATATAGTTTCCCTTCATATGATCAAATTTCTCTAAACTCGAAAGTCATAAACTCAAAACCAGAATCTCAAATTTAGAGAAACTCGAACATATGAAAGGGACAAAAAAAAATTAACACCTTTCAAATGTTTTTGCGGGGGGGGGTCTTTGCCCCTCTGCACCACCCATGTGAGGCTCTGTGCCTCCCACACCCCCCTACTTAAATATACCTACTTTGAGATGGCACAATAGTGAAGGAAAGGGAAATCTCCCATTCCGCACTATCCGTGTAAGCGCAAAACGGATGAATTTCCATTCCCCCGCTTTAGTGCAGTCACAGAACATTCATATTTAAACTGCTAGGGTAAAGGGGGACCTGGCCCCCGACAATAAGGTAAGTTAACTTTTTATTTTTTTAAACCTAAGGCTCCCATTCACAATTTCGAATGAATGGAAGTTCGAGATTCTGATCTCGAGATTATGAATTTCGAGCTTCCTTCCCTTGATCATGTAAAGGGGGACTATATATATATATATATATATATATACATACATGCATACACACATATCTGTCTATATATATATGAGTGTGTGTGTGTGTGTGTGTGTGTGTGTGTGTGTGTGTGTGTGTGTGATATATAATTTATATATATATATATATATATATATATATATATATATATATATTATATATGTGTGTGTGTGTGTGTGTGTGTGTGTGTCTGTACATACAATCTGTAGACATACGTTTATAGACATAAATATATATATATATATATATATATATATATATATATATATGTGTGTGTGTGTGTGTGTGTGTGTGTGTGTGTGTGTGTGTGTGTGTAGTGCATTTAAACATCAGGTCCAAACTGTCTAACACTCCTTCCTCCACAGCTGCACTGTTCTGCCTTGCTACAAAACAGACGTGTCACATGTGGACACAGCCTAACATTAGCGGGATATATATAGGGACAGATTGCAGGTAAGCCTATTATAAACATATGACATTTGTGCATGATACATTTCACGTTAACATGACTGTCCTGCAAGTGGTGGGGTCTGAAACTCATGTGTCTATCATAACGGCATTACTTCCACCACCAGCTATTTGCCACACTAATATGCATGTCTTGAGGTACAGAACACACTATGATGGCTTATATCTTGTCATTCAGTGCTGATCTGCACAGTTGACAGGTATGGCCCACTGCCCACAGAGCCAGACGTTATGTCCATAGCGGTTGTTCAGCAGGACATCATTACAACAACTCTTGATGGCAAATATAAATCTTTCCACATCATCTATGCCATCATTACAGACTAAGTACTACATTCTGTTACATGCATATATGTTTCATATACCTGATGTAGTACTGTCCTCTCTTCTAGGTACACTTTTATGTCTCTCTCTCTCTCTCTATCTCCCTCCCCTACAGGGATTAGGTTGCAGCATGGATTTTGTAGGTGATGCTCATGATCAGGTGATGGCCTCGGTACCAGTCAGTGTTCACCACTTATTAATTGCATGCAGTCAGCTGTGTAGTACTTCCAATTACCACTTTCATGGCAACCCACTACTATAAATTACTACATCATGTGGGCATTATCCCTTTACCTTTCCTGTATGAAAGACATCCTTCCTGTGTGTGAGTAGCAGTGTTACAGACAACAGGTAGCAATACCTCTTACAACAGGACTTGCAGACTCAGGCCAACTACATATTTGTATAACGTTCCAGACCTATGGATTGCATGAGTATTGTTGTTATATGCACTGTATACCGCTAGTTTTACAGGGTTTGTGTGTACATGCTAGTTTAGCATGGAATGCAGTCTGTCTGCATAGCTCTCAACTGTGGGCCTATACACATGATGCTCAGAGGATTGGCTGTTATGTTTTGTCTGTTCACCACATAGGTCTTGTCTCTGATATATCAGTGGCATTCTGTTTAGTGCTATCAGTACATGGCTACATCCTTTTGTGTTTCTGACTTCATATTCTTGAGTAAGGGAATGTTGTAACCAATCCTGTAACACCGCAACTTTCACAGTGTATAACAGCAATATTGCAAATATGGCCCTGTGTTCCAGCCTCTGTCCTCCACCTATATACCAGGCTTTGTCCATATGTCATGCAGTAAGAAGTTGTTAAGTAGTGGCTTATCATTATGTAGTGCTGGCATTCCTGCCATCATTCCAGTGATGTTGTGGACTCCCGCACATATTGTAGGGTAGGGTCCATATATATGTGGGCTATATCTGGACAAAACGTGTGTGACCTTGTACAGTCCAGAGGTCAGTGTATGTAACACTGTTATATGCCCTTGTAAGTCATTCTGTGAGAGAAGGGTATGCAGCATTTATAATCTAGGCTGTTACAACATGTGAGGGATATCAGTAGTAAGACACATGAAGGTATATGGGTGTACATTTTCATACATTTCACCACGGGGACAGTGGTGGGCTAGTGCTTACTGTCTTAGAGACAGTTCTGTTTGTCAATCTGATAGTGATGTTTTAAGTTATGCATTGTTATGTAACACATACCTTTTCATTGTGACAACTTAATTCTTTCCCCCAAGGGGTTGAGTACATTGTGTAATTGGAGGCTGCTGAACTAAAACTGTAATTAATTAGTGTTGATTGAGTCGTATCTTCCAGGCCAGTGTTTCTTTACTGTTGTACTACTTGAAGGCCTTGGCCTGGACAGCAACATATGTTATGCTTTCAGATTACTGTATCAAATGTTTTGCTTGAGAGTTGCATTACTCAGTTATTATGTATTTCAGACACCTAACTGCTATATGAAATGGCATATACAACTGAAAAAGTACACAAATAAACATTTCTATGCATGCAAAGCTGTGTGTGGTGTGATATCCTTTGACTTCTCTGTGGGTATATGTTTCATGCAATAATTGTCTTTTGTATAAGAGAATCAAACACTGGCCAATTTAAAAGGTGGCAACTGCTGGAATACTGGCTGTTCAATATGCTATGCACCCACTAAATATGTATCTTGTTATACATATCTATATGTAGTAATATATGTATATGTGTATGTATGTGTACATATATATATATATATATATATATATATATATATATATATATATATATATATATATATATATATATATACATAAATATATATATATATATATATATATATATATATATGTGTGTGTGTGTGTGTGTGTGTGTGTGTGTATATGTATCATTGGAATGTTTACTGCTTCCACATTGTACATTCCCTATGGTAGACAGACTGTTCTGCATGATATGTTATTGATATCATCCTGACATCATACAGCTGAGATGGATTACTGTTAACCTGTTGTGGCTATGTTGTGTAGGGTCCTGGGTATGAGACTTGCAAGTATTGGTTATTGTGTTGCAAGGCACATCTGTTCAGCTGTGGAGCAGGGGATGATATCAATGATTACAAGTGGTAACTAATTTGGGCTCCCTCAACCCCATTAATGGCACCTTTAGTCATTTGTTTATTTATGTTCTTTTGTATATCTGTATATCTGTCTATATATGTATGTATATATATATATATATATATATATATATATATATATATATATATATATATATATATATATATACATATAGATATACATATATATATATATATATATATATATATATATATATATATATAATATATCCTACCCCTATATATTATATATATATAATATACCCCTCCTTTAATCTACAGCATATACCCACCTCCTACATTAGAACCTTACTGAAGAAACTTACGCCAACCACCCTTTCGGCAGATCGACTCCCAGCTGAATACCTGCAAATAGCAGCAGATGTTATAGCCTATCCTATCTCTATCCTGATTAATCGAACTATTACTGAGACCACTATCCCCTCCATCTGGAAAATATCCTATGTCATACCACTCCATAAGGGTGGCTCTTCTACTGAACCATCGAATTAGAGACCAATAGCAATATTGTCTCCAATAGACAAAATCATGGAAAGATGTGTTCATAAACAATTTCTTCATTATCTCACCCTAAACAATCTATTGACCAAATCTCAACATGGTTTCAGACCCCACCATAGTACGACCACCTCCCTCCTTTCTTTTACTGACTCAGTTAATAAAAACCGTAATAACAAAAAAATATCTTCCGCCCTCTTTCTTGACTTGTCAAAAGCCTTTGATATGGTCAGTCACCAACTACTTCTCCACACGCTTGAAACCTTACACCTCAATAATCCAGCTCTCAACTGGTTCCATGCTTATCTCTCTGGAAGGCAACAAGCAGTCCAATGGCAAAATAAGCTCTCTCACCTGTTACCTAATTCCATAGGAGTTCCCCAAGGCTCCATACTTGGTCCCCTTCTCTTTTCCGTGTTCATAAACGAACTTCACACAGTTATCCCTAAAGCCACCTGCATCCAATACGCAGACGACTCCAGAACTTTCTAACCCCCAATGCCAAACTAACCATCACTTGTACACATCTACTCTCCACCCTATTGAACGCCTCTCCTGTACTTTCTTTCCTCAATAAATGTGATATTAATAAACTCTCTGTCGCTTATAATCACATTGCCAGATTTGTAACAGGAGTTCCTTATAGAACTCATCATTACCTTAACCTAAGGAAACTCGACTGGTTAGAACTACCCAATCTTTTCAAACTGAACCAACTCACTGAAGCATTTAAAATCATTAAGGAACCTCATAAAACCCCTTCACTGAATAAACTACTGACCCCTTACTCCAATCTTAGCAGTCTTCACTCCTCTAACAGACTACTGGTCCAAACCATCAAATCTAATAATATGGGAGGTGATGCTCTCTTTGCCAGTTCTATAGGAAAGGTTTGGAAGTCCCTCCCTAATAACCTAAGACTTACTACCTCCATTTGTCAATTCAAAAAAAATCTTAATCAATTTTTTAAGACACATTGGCTATGTCCATGTGTAAATCCAGACTAGCTTCTCTTAGATACAAAACCATAACCTACTCTACTTGAACAAACTTGGGTTTATTCTTTTTTTCCTTTAAACAATTTGTAAATTAACTGACCATTAATCCTATTTTTGTTGGTTCTACAGTAATCAGTTTCTTCACGGTCCTTCTGAATTCTATAACAGATCGGATCTTGTATCTGAATATAGTAACATTATTGTATTTTGAGTTGGATTTAAACTATGCTGTTGCTAAAAATATCTAATCTAAGCAAAGCATAATATATGTGAATTTGTATCTTTTTCTCCTGTTCATTTATGTGTATGTAAATTTACTTGTATTCTCTTCTCTGTGGAGCTTTTCTCCCTGGGCCTCCGCTGAAATGGACATGTATCCAGCCTGGACTATCCCGGTCAACAAATGTAAGATAAATAAATAAATAAATAAATATATTATTTACACACACACACACATATATATATATATATATATATATATATATATATATATATATCTATATATATATATATATATATATATATATATATATATATATATATATATATATATATATATATATATATATATATATATATATATATATATATATATATACAGATAGATAGATAGATATAGATAGATATAGATGTATATAGACGGGTCTACCTCATTTGATCGAAAGACCATTTGATCGAAAATCAGTATTCAAGGCAAATAACAGGGATTTGTCCCCCTCCCCAATGTCGTGCCACCCTGGAATTGGTATATATACTTAGGGGGCATGTACTGGGGAGTGTGGGGGGGGCAAAGCTCCTCACATATTTTCATTTAAAATGTGTACTTTTTGTTTTATTTTCTTCTTTTAAAGGAAACTAGGTGGGGGCCACTAGATCCCCCTAACTATATATACCAACCCCAGGGTCGCACGACATTGGGGAGGGGTACAAATCCCAGTTTTATGCCTTGAGTACTGGTTTTCGATCAAATGAAATTTTGATCAAATGGGTTTTGGTCAAATGGTCTTTCGATCAAATGAAGTAGACCCATATATATATATATATATATATATATATATATATATATATATATATATACACACACATATATTTTATATATATATATATATAGAGAGAGAGATATCTACATATATAAATACATTTCCCCTATTGTTGAATGACTTTGCTGGATGATATGTTTCAGAAAACATCAGATATGTTTGCATCTGACATGGGTTAGTGGTAAATCACTTTGGCTGTAGTCTGCAAGGTCTTGGGTTTGAGACTTGCAAGGGCTGACTATTTTTTGCTGGGCAGAACAAGGGCTGTTGGAGACAGAGTGATTAAGGCACTTTAAAGCAGTTGTAAGTGGGTTTGAGCGTGTTTGCCACGCTTAAATGAGCTCAGCTTTGCTTAGGCCAGCTTACGGCTGCTTAAACCCAAGCTAATTTTAAATAAAGAAAAGAAAAAAAAGGGAGATAGGAAAGTGGTGAAATTGGGGCAAGCAGGGGGACAATCAAGAGGAGAAACAAGTACCTACAGGGACGTGTGTGGGCATCATACAATACGGATGATTGGTAGGTTTATTTTATGTGTTGGGTACATGTCTTTGGGCGAATTGCAGAGCTATGTGTGGGCCTTGATTTTTTTGTGGGACAAGTGCCCTTTTTTTTTAAGGTGAGAGTGGGATGTTAAGGAAGGATTATTGGTAAGTGTGGTGAGGGAGGTTTGGTAGAAGAGGGTGTATTTGTAGACAGACAAGGGGCGGTGTATGACACACGTGGGTAACACCTTGACGGGGATGGTGCATGGGAATCTGAGGCTCATGAGCCCCACAGATGGTAGTAGTGGCACAGATGTCCCCACCCAGTGGCAGTCACTACTACTTGTTCACAGCACCAAAGGTGGCTTTGCTGGGGGCTGGGCTGGAGGTGCCACCTGCCCCTCTAGATGTGACAACCTGACCTTCACCTGGTGCAGGCAGTCATCCAGCTCCATCTGGAGGACACTGCGCACCATGCCACAGACCTCATCCAGGGATTAACGTCCTTACTACGCCCACTTGGAGGGGGGGTGAACCCCATCCCCTGCAGCGGTTCCATCTGAGGGTGATGCAGGACCAGCAGATGAGGGACGTCTGGGTTAGGTCCCAGATGTGCTGAGACTGGTGCCTTGGCCAGGTAAGGTGTGAGAGGTAGATCCGCTGGGATCTGCCTTCCCATATGTGCTATGGTGTGGAAATTAACAATGAATATTGGTTAGTCATGCACAACACATTACAACATTAGTCAAAATAGCATGCATGGATATTCCCATTTACCCAAAACAGTGCAATTATAACAGTGCCATAGTAAACAGAACCCATGCATATATGGAATGGCATTCAGGACTGCAACAGCATTCCAGTTAGTGGTGTCATCAGGCAATAAGATGATTATTCAACAGGGAATGTTAGTATGCACACAGTTTAAACAATGATAAACCAAATGGAACAATGGTCCCAACAGTAGAGGTTTGTTAAGGAACATACCCATGTTGGTTTCAGTGTTATGGTTGGTTCATTTGAGTGGTGGGGGAAGGGAACAGATTCATTTGACAACTGCTATCAAGTATATTTGTCAGTACACTACTATTCCCTACTTTACTTTCTGACCACACTTACACTCTACCTACACTCTGCCTGGGCCACGGGACTGCTACAGCACACCAACAGCTGTAATATCAACAGAACAATTGTACCCTTATTTTAGTTATAAACATCAGACCTTTTTCTATACCACTTTCTTTACCTGTGGGCCTGTGCAGATGAACTGTGTGCACATTACATTGCTGTTTCTACACATATTTCAGATTCACATATTAGTTGCAGGCCCTGGAGTGTGTGTTGTGTCTTTCACATACATCTACTGTGACATTCTCTGTGTGCAGGTTTCTTGTCAACTGGGGAAACTATCCATGACAGCATGACACTTAAGTGGCTTGTCTGGGCCAGACTACAGAGTGTGGATGTCTAGCTTGCCTCTATTTTTAGGACAGGGGCTGATCAACACAGCAATTGTACACCTTTCATAGTTATACACATCATACTAGCATTTCTATTCAGATTTATTTACCTGTGTGCCCTGTAAGGAAAATGCATGTGTTGCACTACATTATTTTTTCTATTCAGATTGCAGTTTAAAACTGTAGAACCAGAATGAGATGTTAGTGGCGGTCCCTGGATTTGGGCCGTGCTGTCTGTGAAAAGTTGAACTATAGGCCTAGCCCTTATCAGACTGAACTACTGGGGGTGTTGTGTGGTGTGTGTGACATTTCCATCTAGTACATATTTTTGTGCAAAGTACTTTTATTATGACATGTTGCATTATTTATTTCCCATTTTCAGTAAAAATTATGCAAACATAACAGACACTGGAGTCACTTTTTGTGTAACCAGTGCACATTAGCTGGATTGCACATTTGACTTTTTTACAACTACATACTGCAATTTAGATTCCTGAGTACATAGTGTACGTTTTAGGTCTGCACCTGTTGGCCTTATACATCTCTCAGTACATTCACAGCTACATGCGGGTGAAATTGAAAGTTTAACACAGGACAATGCTGGCAGACAAACAAGTAAAACACATTCTGATGGGAATATGTACTGTTGCCTTTTTCCAGTTATTTGACATGCCCATTCTAAAGTATACAGACAAGCAGTGCAAAATCACTTCACTTCAGTTAATGCATTTTGCAGGACATAACACATTTCTATTCATCAGTTACAAGTGAGATGACACACATGCACACCAGTGTTTGGGATCACCTTTATTAGTTTTGACATACATATCTATGTATGATTCAGAACTCCACAATTGCTATTCTTGCATGATCTGTACAGGGGATTGCTTTTCATTTGTAACTGTTACAGTAGCCGTGACATGGCACTTTCTTGGCAGGTTCACTCAGATACACTCATACATATTCTAATATTCCTCTCCTGCATATTGTACCTTGTTTGCTACTTATATCTGTATTACACAGCAGCAGGGAATACTCCATTGTAACACTGGCAGCCTGACACAGGCATTTATTCCTGACTTTTACAGCACAATTATATATACAGGCAGTACTACCATTACTAGAATTTTGATTTCTTACTGCTAATAGTAGGGGGTATTCTGTACTCACCATACTGCCAACGCAGCTGAGCAAGTCACTGGGCATGAGCCTGCACATTCTGGGACCACTCCGCAGCAGCTGTATGGGGAGACATCACTCATTAATCACACCTGCACAGTCTCAAGTTGAACTTTTTCCATACTTAGAGATATATAAGACTGCATACTTACAGACAGGTGGGACATCCTGCGATCAGGCTTCTTGGATCCACTGGTCCAAGAGTGCACCCCTCCTCAGTTTCAGGTTGTTATGGTGATGATGCACCTGCTCACTAGTCTGGGGTATGCCAGTGGCACTGGTGAGATCACATGCAAGCTAGTCCCAGGCCTCTGCTTTGTACTGTGAGCCCTGGTACTGGCCCTGCAGCAATCTGCCATCATGGTTTTTAACTAGGAGCCCAGCTATGATCCTGGACTCCTGGATGCCCCAATGTTACTCTCAGAAGCGCACACCTTCTCCAATGCCAGCCATTTCAGTTCTGCTGTGTGCAATCCCAAATGGTTATGGCTGTATTCACACCTGTGCGATTTAAATAGGGCAGTTTTCCAGCACTTTTTCTTGATTTGCCAGTTTTAATATGCTGCACTATGCTTAGCTCCATGCAAATCCACATAGCAAAGCTAAGCAGAGCTGAAAGCAGGTAAGCAATGCTTACACTAGCAACTCATTGCTTAAGTCTATTTTTTCATTAAATATATAAATTATTTTTTACATTTGTATTTTACATAGTCCCACCCCTACTGTGCTATACGTGAGCCATATGATTGACATCTATCATTCAAATTCCTTAAAAGTTTATTAAATAATTTGCCAGGGGGGGATTCTAACTGAGTATGTTCTACATGCTATACCATGTCAGTGCCACTATGCTACAGCAGCTTGATGATATTTTCTATCACAGTAGCACTTGTCTATCATTTTCACGATTTCAGCCAGGCTAAGCATAGTGGCACGCCATGCAAACAAGCTGTGAGGTGCTTAAACTTTGGATTTATTTCATGAAAAAAATATGTATTATTATTTTTTTATTTTTTCCTTTCCTCTTGCCCTAATGCTTCCATGCATGTAGGACAAGAGTCTATACATTTGGGAATGTGCACTTGAAGGAGTTTGTGGTATTCTTTTATTTTTTCAGTGTCTGCAGACACTGAAATGTTAGCTATTTACATTTCAGTGTCTGCGGACAGTCATTTACTATATAATATTAGATCCAGGCTCTAATATTATGTAGTTTTACACTCATCTGTGTCAGAAAGTGCTGTATGGCACTTTCAGAGTGAAGGGGGCGTGTTTCAGGTGCAGGCACTGATGACAGACGCCTCCTGTGCTCGTGCCTGGTTCGTGTCCATTCAGTTTAGATAGCAGCACGCCTTCATGCATATGCAAGGTGCACTGCTATCCTAAATGGACACAAACCACTCCATGCAAGAATAACCTTATTCTTGCGCATAGCTTTGTGAATCCAGGGGAATGCAAAAACAATGTCTAGTTAAGGGAATTGCTTAACTTCATATAGCAGGTAAGTAGTTGAGAGAGTCAAATCCTGCACCAGAAGAACTACAGTTCACAATCTTAACCCTTTTCACCAACTGCCAGATTATTTAACATTATGTTATTTGGAGGTTATAAACTTACCTGTAAGATAATTACTCCCATAATATATATCTATAGCAAATTTCTTAAAATACTGTGAGTATTTAATTTAGTTTAATAAATTTCATTCTGATGTTATGATAATGGTAAATAGTATGCTGTCATATTGATACATCTCAATATAGCTTTTTATAATAAAGGTAATTTTATTTTATTTTAATTTTTTGAACAGATTACAGTCTGATTTCAAGGGATGAATTACATATTCGGCATCAACCATGATGTAACAGTGATTTTCATACATTTTGTATGTCTCTCTCCCAGATTTAGAAATGTGCATTTGTGTGAAGGAAGGGACTCATTTAAGCATATGTATGTCAGAATTCATTGTAGCAGGTGCAGTACTGGGATACACAGAAATATTTACCATGGCATAACTTGCAGTGCCTTGATGTGATGAGTTGCCCCACTGCACCTTTTTTGTAATTTCTACTTATGCACATTCCCATAATGGCAACATTCCATTATTGAGGCATTTGCATCATTATGAATTTCTCGAATACATAAGTGCAGACTGCTATCTAGCAGTATAGATGTATGCATTCCTCCACTGCCCTTCTAAGTAACTTGCATAGTATGGAGCACATGACTTCTGTCAACACAAAAGAGAAACATGATGTTAGGTGAACAGTGAGATCACTTGTAAAGATATAATAAAATCTGAATCCTTTATTAATCAAATTATAATTATTTCCTTCCTTTATTATTCAAACATACTTCATTAATGCTAAAAACAATAGCATTTTTGCATTACCATTAGACTTCATCAGATGCTGACCCAACCTTTTGGAATAGTTTTAAAATCAATCAATAGTGACGTCATGTCCTTCAGTTAATTGATTGTAGCAGTCCTCAAGAACAAAATATACTTTATCCTGTAGCAATGCATTTTTTTTTCTTGAGGACGTTCCCCATGAACCTAGAGGTGTTCCTCAGAAACCAAGAGAGAATATAAGGAAGTCTACTGGTAGTTGGTGCTGGAAGCAAATATAACTCCATGTTTAAATGAGGATATTTCTCTAGTGCTAGTACTTCAGTTAAGAGCAACCAGATTGTGACTTCCCTTGTTCACATTGCTACAGTCTGGTACATCTATATATAAATGGATACAACAAAAGGATAGTTTAACATTGGTGGCTTATAAGTGGCTATGGATAAGACCTATGTAGTTTATAAACATTTTTTAACATTTTTAAACACATTGGTCTTTTTATAGTATTCATATTTTACAAGTATACACATTTATTTATATATTTATTTATATATTTATTCATATTTATTTATGTCTGTACAAATGTATTTTGACAAGGATTTTAGCTTTATATTGTCCCGTTTTTACATTTATACATTTAGGAGATTAATTGTTTTAAATATGTTTGAATACATGTGAAAAGTGTTGAGCTATAACAATAGGTTAGCAGAGGTTTTTAGTCAAAGCACATTTTCTATCATCTATGGATGCATTGGAGTATTCACACTGCATGATCTTGTATTCCTTTACAGTTTTGTATGGTTGGTTTACTGATATTTACATGTCTTTTCAAAGTTCTTTGAACATTATTTCTGAGTGCTGTTTTTCTAGCTTTTAGTGAATGTATTTTTAAATAGTAATTTTTATTTTTAGTTAATTAATTGAAGGATATGACGTCACAATTAGATGATTATAAAACTATTGCAAATGGTTGGGTCAACATCTGATGAAGACCTAATGGTAAAATGAAAACTCTGTTGTGTTTACTGTTAATGAAGTATGTTTGAATAATAAAGGATTTTGTTTTTATTACATCTTCATGAGTGGACTCACTGTTCACCTCATAGCACGTTTCTCTTTTGTGTTGGTGGTTTCTGATTGTTATCTCTTGCTGAAATACCTTTGTTTGTTGTTTTGACACATGACTTCTGTACTGTACTGTACAAGTACCCAAAATGTCCAGTGAACTGGGCTATATATGAGCCTCATTAGTATAGGCCCTGCACCTGACTGCTGTATTTGCATTTGGTACTTTGACACTCACTGCCCAGTAGTGCAGGGTTGTGCTTCTTAGCAACTTTAGGTCTATCTATTATGCAAAAAGCCTTGCATGGCAAATTGTCGATAAATTCTTGCAACATAATGTATTTCAAGCATCCTTGAAGGTGACTCAAATATACTGACATTCAACAGATACCAGTACAGTGAAATTAGAACTAAAAAGCTAAATTTACATTTATGTCTCACTGGGAGGATTTTAGTATGGTTTTGCAAATCATTTTAATTCACAAAATTCATTATTTCATTAGTGTTTTTGTATAAGTAATAAGAACTAACAATAGTTTCCCTGTAATAAAACTAAAACAACATTAAGCACTGTTTCTTCTATTTATAACTGCAAACACATGCTTCTTTTTACATCTGTTGAAATAAAAAACAAACTAAAAAATGAATATGTCATTATCTATCAATACAATATTTAGAATACAGAAACAAATACACCTTAGTGGAATACTTAAGGATGCACACACACACACACACACACACACACACACACACACACACACACACACACACACACACATAGACATGCACATACACGTGCACACATGCACACACATATTACATATGAAAAAGGCCAAGCATGCATTTTTGTGGAAAATAGTCAATACACAAATCTTTGTTCATGAATTTTTATAGATTTATAACTGTCATAGCTATCATCCTTTGTATTTAAATATTACTTACTTCTGTACATAAGCATTGCAAAAACGACACACACACACACACACACACACACACACACACACACACACACACACACAGGTACTCATGCACCTATAGATATGTGTGATTAAAGCAAGATATACAGATAGATAGAGACAAAGATAGAGATATAGATACAAATATACAAAATGTATGCATGTTGAAGTATCTTACTGCTTGAAACAGGATATGTTTTAATAAGATGACCCTGACCTAGGGCTCTTTTTTGCAAATTACCAGTGCCTTAATTATTTGCATCTGTGAACTCAGATGAAAATACTTAAGGATATATCAATATGCTCATAAATCATCTGCAGGCAATAAGTAGTCCAACACAGATAATTAGAGAATTTACGGAAGGCTTACTCTCTCTGTTTATCTGCTTATGACATTTGCTGCACAGCCCTAACAGCAGGATAATTACTAGATTTATTCATCAAACAAAATCACGCCTTCTGGGAATGCAGAGCAACTCTGGTTTGAGGACTAATAAAGACATTTTTTCACCAAAACTCAAGTGCTAATTTGCTCAATAACTAGTTGAAATAAGCTTTTATAGAAGCACTCAGAAGAAATGCTTTATACCAGAGGGCAGATAATTAAAGGTGCAGTATCCCCTTACAAAGACACCAGGCAATTCCCTGAACATATTACAATTTAATTGTTGAATCCTAATTGAAAAAAAATGTAGTTGCCATCTTTTGCATTTCTGTAGACTATTTCTCATAGTTCTTACTGCTGATATAGCTTATTTTCAATGTCTTTTTTCTTCTAAAAATAATCATTCCAGACATCATACTCTATTTCAATTGTTGTAGTTAGAGAAGCTGATAAACAATTACTTTATAGATTAAGGAGAAATTATAAAATGTTTTTAAATACACGCATTCATTTAATTTATACATTTCCACCATATGCACCTAATGAGCTTTAGACTGGGATTTGGTTTGTTGAGAAATGCATCAATACTATTTTAAGAAGGGATCAAATGGTAATGTTCAAACTAAAAAGATGATTGTGTATGGACTTTGCATCCAGTGTAATGCTTTAAATGTTATTTAGGTATGACTGTTTACTTATATTTTTAAGTGTGTCTGTTCTTACTTTATTGCTCCATTTAATCTCTTCACACTTTTATTTTTCCATATGCAGTCAGGAGCAAATCAGAGGTAGGCCATGCCAGGATCAACTGGTATATTTGGCTGAGCTCTTCCTAAACTCTTTATACAGTTAAGGACTGAAGTCTTTACTGGCCATTTAGGAGTAGTGCAGGTATATTGCTCATCCAAATCTGTTAATACAGAAGTTGATAGCCATAGTATATATCAATATGCAATACTTAGTTGTAGTTCTTGTGGCTTGCAAGGTGAAGCCAGATGTTTGCCTCAGTTCTGGATTTGCTAAGCATGGAAAATGATGGACTTGTTTGGATGTGTCCTTAATGTCTTTTGCGTTCTGCAGAGATACACTGACTCTGTTTTAAATTAAGCCAAGTTAATCCGTTTTTTAACTTTGTTTACTGTACGTAGACAACTTATAGGTTCATAGGCATGTACTAGGCTAATGGCCCTGGAGCCTTTACAAGCCTAGCCCATAGAAGTGCCCTGGCATCGTGCAGCCTGATGTCAGTTTCCAATGCCTCTATCAAGCAAAGCCATTAGAGTGATCCCCGGGGTGAACTTTCTATTTCCCATCCACTCATCAAGATTTCTCTTGAAGAGGGCCAGTGAGGTGCTCTGCTTGACATGTATGGAAAGTCAATTCCAGAGCATGGGCACTCTCTGGGTTATAAACCTGTCTCTCCAGCATGTTCTGTTGCTTGTGGTAATGAGGTTGAGGTCTCTGGAGTGTGTGGTTTGGAGGGATTGGGCTTTCATTAGCTGTAGCATTGCTAACAGAACTGGGTCAGTCATGGCTTTGTAAGTCAAGCAAGAGATCGCCTCTTAGTAGACGATAAGAGACAGAGAATAGCTGGAGTTTTTTGAGTCTGTCCATGTAGGACATGTGTTTAAGGTTGAATCCTCTTCGTGAGGTACTTTTGTGGCCTCTCAAGCTGTTGCAGGTGTCTAGTGAGGTACATGCCAAATGGGGCATTATACTCTATGATTGGTCTAATGAGGGAAGAGTAATGAGAAATGATGACTTCTTTCTTCCTGGATGCAAAACCCTTGGTAATGAGATGTACCAAATAGAAAAACATTCTGACCGCAGTGGCAATGTGGTGGTTGAAGGAGAGGTTGCTGTCAACCTTATCCCCATATTCATTATGATGCCATAGTACATGTTTGATGCAACAGACACTTCTCATGCCAAATGCATACATGGCACATACTTTTTCAAATACTATTACTACTTATTTTCTAAATGCGTGTTTTCATGCATTTTTCTGTTTCCATCCACAACCCTTACCACCAGAACCCTTTCACCCCTTGTTCTAGGCTGACATTGATGTAAAGGTAATTAAATAACTTAAAGCTTAGAATGATGAATGTAAACAATGACAACACTTCTAACTTACAAAAAAATATGTGTGTTTTAAGGTTCTATTAAATAAAAATGTAATATGTGCCTTATAAGGTTCCAGTCATTCCCCCTACCATACGCACCACACAACTTCTGTAATACAAATGAGCCTTTGTCCCATCTAGCCTAGCCTACTTTTTCATCTCACTTACCTTTCCCTTTTATTATTCACCAGCTATCCCCAACACCTTTCCAACTTTTTCTATTGTTTACCTTTTAGATCTGAAAATATTTTCCTCTTCATGCTTCTGTGCGCCCCAGTCTTTTCTTCCTCAAACTATATTCTGCCTCATGTTCCTTCACTTAACAATATTATCATATGGAACAGATATGGGGTTATCTGAAAATGATCTTTTTCTGCCCCATACCTATATCCAAAAAATAAAAGGCAACCATACAGTATCTACAGCCAAAAAGTAAAGCCCCGGGATTCAGGAAAGCTAAAACCTTATGCAGGAACAGTGTAGCAGTTCCTGCACAGAGTTCTGCCACCAAGTGATTCAGCAAACAGCTTCTCCAATGTGTGTGAGCCTGTTTACACTGTTCCTGCACAGAAAACCATGCAGCATGCTAATCACTTAATTTGCTGGTGAAAACAATGCAAATTAAGTGAATTAGCAATTCAGGAAGCTACCTGGTCTCCATGCAGGAAAAGTTTAATTGCAGAAATGTGTTCAGTTACTAACTGAACAAATTTCTGCAAAAAAGAAAATGGAGGCATGATAGCACAAATTAACGCATGGATTCACATCTGTAGACATGCCAATGGCCAAATATATGGCCATTGGCATGAATAATTGTTTAATTTTAATAAAAAATATTTTTTTTGTGGCTGATCTCAGCCGTTTAAGCATAGCGCAGCAGCATGCAAACACGATTGTGCCAAAAATTAAAAATAATGTGAAAACCCAAGTTTAAAGAAAATCTGCATTTTTCCATTATAGTCTATGCCATGCAGAATCAAAACAATACCAGGGGACAGTGGTTGTCAAGAGGAAAGGCTCCGTGTCAGTGCAGTATCTATGGGCTAAGACAGTGGGGTATGCAAATGAGGGGAAATTTACTGAATCACAAAATATTCTAAGTCCAAAGCATGCACCTAACCGTGTAGGTGCTAGAACATAGTTGTGTAGGCAGGGGGAGCAACTAACATGAAAAGGGTGCATGTCATGCTTGCTGTAAGCACATTGAGCTCTGTTGCCTGAGTTTGCACTTAGCTAAGCACAACTAAGCGAGGGGGTGTGTCTGAAGCTGTAATGTCTTACACCATGAAATGAAGAGCATGTTCACATCCAGGGAGGGGCATTTCTGCTAAAATTTGTTTAATTTAGCTAAACAGGTTTGTGCGGCATGCACTGGGACTTAAAGAAACAAAAAAAAACACAGGAAATGGCAGCACTGTGTATATGTAAGCAAGGGGGTGTTTCTGAGGCTGTATAGCATTATCTCCCTTGTCTAAACGAGTTTGCGCAGTGCACACTGGGATTTAAACCACAAAAATAAAAGGAAATGGCAAGTGGAACAAGAAAAAAAAAAGGGAAATAGCTGAATAGAGGAACTCAAATACAAGTAATAGAGCTAGCAGGTGGAATGTATCATACTCAGCAGCATCTGCAACACATCACTATAAACTATGCAAACACCTTTCAGTATGGTTTTTCCCACAAACTCTAGACCACTGGTATACACAGACAGGAACATTTGACCTGACAAAACTAGCAAAATGTTAGGGGCTGCTGTCACCCTCATACATCAGTATGTGCAAGAGGTTGAGGGTGGTGAAGAGGGCAATGCTGACTACCACCCCAGACTTATGAGGAAGAGGAGAAGAGTGTTCAGGCCCAGGGTAACCTACCAGGGGCTACATGATCTGAAGATATTAGAGCGCTACAGGGTGGACAGGGACATACTTCAGCAAATTATGGAGCTGTGCAAGCATTACCTTACATCCAGAACAAGCAGAGGGGGATCCATCTCAGTGGATACCAAGGTATGTGTAGCTCTAAGAATACTAGCTACAGGTAGTTTCCAAAGACTAAATGAGGATATCATGGTGGTCGCACAGGCATTTGCGTCCAGGATACTCCACCAGTTCCTGGATGCCATGCAACCACATGCCGAGGAGCACATTAAATTCCACCCCACCCGTGAGGAGAGGACCCTCAATATGCATCTCTTCCACCATGTAGCAGACTACCCAGAGGTACTGGTTGCCATAGACTGCATGCACATCCAGATCAAAGCAACACCTGGTGACTGGAGTAGGGTCTACATAAACCGCAAGGGGTTCCACTCCATCAACTGACAGGTTGTGTGCAATGCCCATGGCATTATCATGAATGTGTGTGTTGGCTGCCTTGGGAGCTATCATGACTCCCACATCTGGCATTCCTCATAGCTGTATCAGTGGTTTGCCAGGGGGGACATCCCATATGGCCATTTAGTGAGGAATGCTGGCTATGCACTGGAGCTGTGGATGACGACACCCATCAGAAATGCACACACACACACACACACACACACACACACACACACACACACACACACACACACACACACACACACACACACACACACACACACACCATAATGAGGCACACGCACAAACCAGGATCATTATGGAGTGTGTGCTTGGGATGCTCAAGTCACAGTTCCACTGCCTTGCCATATCCGGTGGAGCCTTGCAGTACTCTCCAGCCACATGTGCACACATGGCCATAGTATGTGCCATGCTACACAATATGATCCTGCAGAAAGAACTACAGCAGGGACAAAATAGGGAAGGGCCACACAGCCCCCTCACCACTGCCAAGGCTTCCACAGGCACAGAGGGACTCAGGGGAGGAACCTCCTGAGCCTGCCCCTGTAGGCAAACGGAGACATTCTCAGTATGCCCTGGCCTGGGCAAAGAGGCAACGCATAGCACATACACTGACACTGTAGGGCCCCTAGGATTGATCTTTCTCTGTCTGACTTGCACACACAGTAAAATGGATGCCAAACATCACACCACCTTTGCCTGACCATGTATAGGCAGTGTATTGTTTGCATCTGACATAGTCATCTTTCAAGCACCACCCTCACAACAGCTGCAGGCATAAGGTAAGCCAATCTCTGTAACAAATTAAACTAATGGAGTGGCATTTTCTGATAGCATACCTATGGTATTGATCAAGCAAGTAAGGGAATAGGGTGGCTAACTGGGATAGCAGTAGACAACTGACAGCTCTGTGGGACAGCAGGATGCATATCCCCAGTACTGCCCTACCCACACCATGCAGTACCACCCTAGTCGACAAATACCACTGCAGTATATGTAGTGAGCAAAATAACTGGGGGGTCAAAGGACATATTCATGGATGTCAAAGTGGGGGTCCCATACCCACCACTAACCCCACACAGTAGAGCAGCTGTAGACAACCATAAAGAAATGCCTGGCAAAGGCCCCCACAGGGCGATATCCATGAAATCCCCACCCTCAAACTTTTACAAAGTGATATCACAGCAGGTCTGGCAGTGGCAATATGGATCTGAAAGGTAAGAAGTCTGAAACTACAAATGTCTATGCCAGAACAGTCTGATCTGTGGTTGATACTGCTATGCCTGTAGTCTGAAAGATAGGGCTGTGCCACTATGCTACATGGGACCAAAACGTTAAGCAAATATCAGCACATTCTGTGCAGATGTGTATCATGTGCAGTCATGTCACCCCCATAGTCCCATGGAAATGCAGCAACATGTTCTTTCCTAGACTTAAGCAGCATCCAGCTGTCACCCAGAGTGATGGTGCAATATTAACAAAAAGTAATTGTCAGTAACACCCACAGTCTACTTACTGGTGCCATCCCAGGGGTGTCTCCTGCTGGCAGCATGGGAACATATGATCCTCAGAATGCGTTGCCCTGCTACAAATGGCCTGCATCTGTCACACCTGGCTTACAGGCCTCTGGCAAATGCCTAACCCTCACCCACAGTGCCCTTTAGGGATTGCTATGGGGTCCAAAACACCAACATAAAATAGCCCACAAAATGCAAAGAAAGGCCATGCTGACAACTGGTAAGGGCAAACCTGACAGCCTCAGGGAGCCAGAAATTGGGACAAAGCCAAGAATAATGGAGTGATGAAGGTCCAAAGAGAAGGACACATGCAAAATACTACTCTAATAGTGTTATAAAGTTGATGGAATGATTTGTAGTAGCATGGAATGTCTGATGGGTACGAAGTCTGAAACTGCAATGTCAACTGTCAGTAATTTCTGACTTTAATCCCAAGTGACTTGCAAAGCGCTTTTGCTGAAAAAACACACTTGTCTGTGTAACCAACAAGATATATGAGTCATGTATGTGGACATTCTGTGATACTCTGTACAGTCGATAGGCAGGGATAGGAGTTTAAACATAGGAATGCACTCACTGCAGGCAGGCCTAACCCTGGAAGATGGTGACATGTCTGCATGTCTGCACCAACAGAACCCTGGGCCACAGCCATGGGGAGTAACACCCCCCTCCCTGATCACTCATCCTATGCAACATCCTGACTCCAATATGTGGCCATCCATGCAAAATGAGATGAACCATACATATATGTGTGTGACAAACACACACCTCCAGGCTGGTCAAACAGTCTGACACACACAAGACCCTCCAAGTGCAGTCAACCATTGAGGAAAGCCCAATGCAAAGTACTGGTAGTTATAGGCAAAAATATCTGCCCAGGACCCACACCCCCCACATATCCTATCACCTACAAATCTATCTGGAGTCTGCCTCTCACCCTGATCCTGTGTGATGTATAGTACCCAATTGTGGACTGGACATCAGACAAGACCAGAACATAAATGCACAGAGATTCCACCATTGTAAAATATCACCAAGGTTCTGGACCATTTCCACAGAACCAACAGTCAATTGCTTGTAGGCACACCCCTCAATAGGTTGGATTGTGCAAGAATGCATAGCATTTGGCCCATAAACCTTGTGTTTGCATCATCCATATTGTATTACTCTGGTAAATCAATGTGATGATCTGAGGAGGTATGTCACCAGGTACTGAAACAATACATGACAGTGTCAAATGGCATATATGGCAGATGTCTGCTAAGACACGCCCTGTAACCCCATCAACCCATACATTACTGAGAGAAATTATCTCAATCATTGTTTGGCCCATTGTCCCCACAATTGGATAGGCTATCTCAAGATATCCTGCACCAACAGGTTGGGAGGTATAGCTGTAACACAAAACAAACTGGATTGGAGTACAACAATCCCGGGAATGGAGTCCTAAATGTACTATAGAAGGACACACTTGGCATGCTTACATACTTAGAGAAATGTCAGTAGGATCTAGGAATGAACAGCCCTTTCCCACCCAGTGCACTTACCATTGCCCCACCTTAGGAGTCCTGAAGACGTCTGTCACCATAGAAGTGACTTTTGTTAAACTCAGCCCCACAACCTCTGTGGTGCACGCGATAACTGCATAACACAATAGTACAAATAACTAGTTAGGTAGGAGTTCTAATCTCAGTCCTGGCAAATGTAAAAGGGTGCGTGTGTGTGTGTGTGTGTGTGTGTGTGTGTGTGTGTGTGTGTGTGTGTATTCACAATTAAAACCTTTTGGGTCCATTCCAACCCAGTACACTTCCATCAGACCTCAGCTTCATAAGCTCTGTTGTGCGTGTGATAACTGTATAACACAGTAGTACAAATAATAATGTAGGTAGTAGTTCTAATCTCTGTCCTGGCAAATGTAAAAGTTTGTGTGATTACAGCTAAAAGCTTTTGGGTCCATTCCAACCCAGTACACTTCCCCTTTCCCTACTGTAGCAGTCCTGCAGATATCAGTCATCTTAGATGTGCCTTCCAATAGGAGTCAGCAAGCTCAGTGGTGCATGTGATAACTGCATAACATGATAGTATAAATAACTAGTTGGGTAGGAGTTCTAATCTTAGTCCTGACAAATTTAGAAGTGTGGGTGTGTGACAGTTGTGTGCTCATGACTGAGGGAGCTGGGATTTTGTTTGTTTATAGGTGAAACAGTTTTATGCCATTCCCACTCACAACACTTCACAGTGCCCCACCTTATCAGTCCAGATGATGTCAGTCCTTTATCAGCAACCTTGCCCAGGTGTCAGCACTAAAAGCATAATAGTGCATGTGATAAATGCTTAACACTATAACACAAATGACTAGTTTGGCAGGAGTTCTACTCTTGTACCCAGCAAATGTGTGCGTGGTTATGTACGTTTGTAAGGAGAAGTATTTTGAAATGATTCCCACCCATTGCTTTACTTTATCAGTCCTGCTGATGTCATTCCACATATCAGCACCTTCGGCCAACTCTCAGCTCAGGAAGCAATGCAGCGTGTGTGTTAACTGCATATCATTAGGGTACAAATCAGTAGTGAGGTAGGGGTTCACTCTCACATCTTATTGGTTCATAGGTTCATAGATAGGTACTAGGCTATCTGCCCGAAGGCATTTATAAGCCTAGCCAGAATGTGTTGGCTTTTGCCGCCCCCTTAGATTAGTTCCCTGTGCAGATCCACTGAAGTGATCTCCGGGGTAAACTTTCTGTTTTCCATCCACTCATCATGGTTTCTTTTGAAGAGTGTTAGCGAGGAGCTCTGCCTAATGTAGATTGAAATCTTGTTTCAAAGTATGGGAAGTCTCTGGGAAAGGAATCTATCCCTCCAGCACATCCTATTTATTGTTGTGGTGAGGTTTAGATCCTGAGAGCGTGTGGCTCAATGGGATAAGGTATTCTTTAGGTGGAGCATGTCCATCAATTCTGGGTTGGACATGGCCTTGTATGTCAGGCAGAGATCACCTCTGAGTAGGAGGTATGCAACCGAGTACAGCTGGAGTTTCTTCAGTCAAGCTGCATAGGGCACCTGTTTGAGGCCAGTGATCCTCTTGGTGAGGTACTTCTGTGGTCTTTCCAGCTGTTGCAGGTGTCTTGTAAGGTACATCCCAACTGGGGCATTGTACTCTATGATGGGTCTGATGAATGATGAGTAGAGGGGCACAATGACCTCTTTTGAATCTGGATGCAAACCCTTTTGTGAATAGGTGGGCCACATTGAAGGATTTTCTAACCACTTTGGCAATGTGATTATCAAAGGTGAGATTACTATCTACTTGGGTCCCCAAATCCCTTATTATGTCTTCCGTATTTAGGGGACTACCACCTATGTGGTAGTTTGAGGCTACTTTGTTTTTTCTAAAGGGGGATGACTATGCACTTTTTGGCATTTAGCTTGAGGCCATGATTTTGACACCAGGCATCCATCTCAGTGAGACCCTTTTGGAGGATGTCTGCTTCAGCCGGAGAGTCAATTAAAGCCCCTAGTTTGAAGTCATCTGCAAACTTGGTCAGCCATAGTCCTCCTGTACTTGTCTGAGAAGTGTATGCCAAACAGGAAGGGTCCTAGGACTGAGCCCTGTGGAATGCCACTTGTAACCGGTTTAGAGTCGGACCTAGCTCCCGCAACTCTCACCATGTGGGTTCTGTCTATGAACCAGTTGGCAACCCATCTTGTGATTTAGGGGTTTATGTTCAGGCTGGTGAGCTTGCCTATAATACCAGAATGAGGAATGTGTCGAAGGCCTTAGCAAGGTCTAGGTAGGCTGTGTGTACCATCTTTCCCTCATCTATAGCCTTTGTAACTGTCTCAAAGAAGTCCACCAAGTTTAGAAGGCATGATTTGCCCTTAACAAAGCCAAACTGGGTAGGGTCTAGTGTTTGGAGGTTCCCAATGTCTCTGTTAATGAGTTCCATGATGATGTGCTCCATAGCCTTGCAGACCAAGCTAGTTAGGCTTATAGGGTGATAGTTCCTGAGGTCTGTTGTGGCTCCACCTTTGTGGAGCGGAATAACCATTGTTGTGTGCCACTCTATGGGTACATAGCCTGTGGAGAGGCTGAGTTTGAACAGTGTGTTTAGGTGAGGGGTTAATTAATTTTTGAGCTCATGTAGGACACAGCCTGGCACAGCGTTCGGTCCCATTGATGCTGTTTTTTTGGCTTTGGAGAGGGTTGTTTTAACCTGAGTGTCTATGATTTCAGGGACTCTACATTCTTCTGGTATGGTCATGGGCCCTTTTCGGGGGGTGAGAGGGGGGTGAAGTTTGAGCTGAACCTGTCTGCCAGGATGTTGGCGATATTGGTCGGTTCAGTATATTTTGTGCCATTCTGCAGTAACTCTGAGCAGATCTGAGCATTGCCACTTAGATTCTTGGCATAGCTAAAGAATGCCTTGTGGTTATCTTTGGAGTCCTTGGCAATTTTTCTTTCAGAGCTCGCCTTGGATGATTTTATGAGGGATCATAATTTCTTGCTGATACTGATCAGGGATGTCTTCCTTTCTTGGGATGTTACTCTTTTCTGTACTAGTTTCCTCCTTCTATTCTATAGCTTGTTTATGGCAGGAGTCCACCAGACTGGTTTCCTTTTCTTGGAGGAGTGATTCTTGGTTTTGCTTGGGATGGCACGATCCATGCATTCTTGTAGGTGCCCGTAGAATGCATTAGTAAAAGATTTTGCAGCTTGAACAGCATTATCCTTCAGCATGGGGGCTTTGAAACTTTCCACCTCAGTCTTAAGTAACGTGAAGTTTGCTTTTGAAAAGTTTTTCACAGTGGTTTCTTTTTCCAGGGATGGGGGCGGAATGTGGATATCCAAAGTGTTTTGTTTATGGTCAGATCTAACTAGCGAGGGGTTGACCTCCAGTTTGGAAACACCGGTCGCCCATGTTAGTGATGACCAGGTCCAATATGTTGTCACCTCTGGTGGGAGTGATGACCAGTTGAACCTGGGTGTTTGAGTTTATAAATTATAGGAAATGTTGGGCAAGGGAGTTAGTACTTGAGTAGTTCTCCCAGTTAATGTTTGGGTAATTAAAATCTGGAATCTGCGTGATGCTCTTACGACAGCTGCATGGCTAGTGAGTCAGCACATCCAAAACAAAGAATATCCAGCATTAAAGGTGGAAACCCACAATTTAATACATAAAATAAAAATAAGAAATCACATAACTAGGTAGAGGGTAGAAAGCCCAACTACCTGCCTCAAACCGGTTTCGGCTGTAATAGCCTTCTTCAGTGAGAAAACATGAGCCAACAAAAATCACTCGTATATATACTGCAACATACAATAATTCATTGGTGCATTTATAATTGGTCATTAAGCCCAGGTGGGAGCAAAGCCCCTAACTTAATAATCCATTTGCGTTCCTTAAAATTGAGTATATCATGCCATCCTGATTTGTCCCTACATTTACCTACAATACAATCTATAACAGTAAAATAAAAAGATGCAGAGTTGTGTTTACATAATGTTTGTACAAAGCATTATTAGGACATTTTTTCCTAATATCACTAAGGTGATCCCCAATCCTGAGACGAAAAAGTCTAGAAGTTTGTCCCACATAGAATGAGGAGCATGAACAAGTGACTAAACAGATAACCCACTCTGTGCTGCAGTTAGCCCAAAATGTAATATTGAAAACTACTGAAGTATTGCGACTATTAAATTCCCTCATTTTCTGAACCCTATTGCAATGAGTACAATGACCACATGGCATGCAGTCCAACAATGGGTCACGTGGGAGTGTGTGTTGAGTGGGAACAATAGAACTAGGTCCCACCCTCTTATAGTGGCTAAAGAGGGAACCCAATGTACGTCCTCTCCTAAATAAAAAGGAGCATCTATCACCCAAAAAAGGGTGTCATCTCTCCTCGGCCATAAAAATGTTCCAGTGTCTGTTGATTATATTCATAAACCCCCATGTATTACATCCATATGTGGTCACCAGACGAACCAAAGGATTGGAAAAATCTCTTGGTTTGTCCTTGTATTGTAACAATTTAGTTCTGTCTTGAGTGGAAGCCCACTGTTATAGAATGCATTGTAGGTAAATGTAGGGACAAATCAGGATGGCATGATATACTCAATTTTAAGGAACACAAATGGATTACTAAGTTAGGGGCTTTGTTCCCACCTGGGCTTAATGACCAATTATAAATGCACCAATGAATTGTTGTATGTAGCAGTATATATACATGAGGGATTTTTGTTGGCTCATGTTTACTCACTGAAGAAGGCTATTACAGCCAAAACTGGTTTGGGGCAGGTAGTTGGGCTTTCTACCCTCTACCTAGTTATGTGATTTCTTATTTTTATTTTATGTATTAAATTGTGGGTTTCCACCTTTACTGCTGGCTATTCTTTGTTTAGGATGTAATTAAATCACCCAATATTAGGGTGTTTGGTAGGACCTTTATGTTTCCCAGTATTTCCAGAAATGAGGAATGGGTGTCCTGGGATATGGTGGGTAATCTGTAGCAAGCTACAATTTAAATTGCAGTTTTTCCCATTGTTAGTTGCACCTGGATGATCTCTGAAGCATTGTGCTGTGCCACTAACCTGGAGGTGTGGGTATCCTTGATGAATATGGATACACACCCACCTTTTGTATTTCAGTTTGGGTTCTGTGGCTGAAATGTATGGTATGAGTTGTAGCCTGGAAGTGCTAGGGTGCTCTCTGGAGCCTTAAACCAGGTTTCTGTTACTGTGCATATATCGATTTTCTCCATACTGAGGAGTGCCTTGAGTGCGTGCATTTTGAGGTTTAGACTTCTGGCATTGAATAGCAATACCCTTAGTTTTTTGTTACTTGTGCTGTTTACAGCAGTGAGTTTGTCTTTTGAGGCTTGCCTAAAAAGGCACTATGGGTGTTTGTGTGCCTGTTTGTAGGATAAAGTATTTTGATAAGTTTAACACCCACTACACTACTTTATCAAATCTGTTGATGTCATTCCCTTTGTAGGTTCACAAGTGTGTAGTATGTAATGGCCCAGGAGCCTTAACATGCCTAGCACATAGCAGGGCCCTGCCATTGTGCCACCTGATGTTATGTCCCAATGCCTGTATCAAGTATAGCCACTGCAGTGATCCTTGGGTTGAACTGTCTATTACCCATCCAGTCATCAAAATTTCTCTGGAACAGGGTCAACTAGGTGCTCTGCATGACATGTATGGGAAGTGTATTCCCGGGCATGTGCAGTCTCTGCGTGAGAGACCTGTCCCACCAGCATGTTGTGGTGATTGTGGTACTGAGGTAGAGGTCTCTACAGTGTGTGGTGTGGATGGATTTATATGTAGCATTTCTAAACCAGCTGGGTCAAACATGGCTTTGTAAGTCAAGCACAGATAGCTGCTAATTAGGTGATACGACACAGATAATAGCTTGGGTCCTCTGAGTCTGTCTGTGTAGGATGTGTGTTTAATGCCTAGGAACCCCTTTGTGAGGTGCTTCTGTGGCTTCTCCAGCTGTAGCAGGTGTCTAGTGAGGTACATGGCAAATGGGCCATAATACTTGTGGAGTGGTCTAATGAGGGAATAGTAGACAGAGATCATTACCTCTGTCTTCCTGGATGCAATACCCTCTGTAATGCAATATGCCATATAGAAGAACTTCCCGACAACAGTGGAAATGTAGTGCTTGAAGGAGAAGTTGCTGTCAACCTGTGTCCCCAGATCTCTTATAATGCCTACAGTGTTTATTGGGCTCCAATTGATGTGGAATGTACTGAGAACTGAGTGTTTTATGAAAGGGGGATGATGATGCATTTTGTGGTGTTAAGCTTTTGACCATGGTTTCCACACCACTCATTGGTCTCACTGAGGCCTTTCTGTAATATGTCTGCATCACAGAAGCTCATGATAGCTCCTAGCTTGCAGTACTCTGTGAACTTGGTCAGCCAGAGTTCCTCTGTGTTGGGCTGGACTCCTGAGAAGTAGATGCTGGACAGGACACTATCCAGTACTGATCCCTGTGGGACTCCACTCGTGACTGCTTGCCAGTCTGACTTGGAGTTTGCCACTGTCACACTGTGTGTTCTGTGAACCAATTTGCAAGCCACCCACTGATATATGGGTTGATGCCTAGTTTGTTGTGCTTACCAATAATCCCTGACTGAGGAATGGGATCTGAGGCCTTGACCAGATTGAGTTAGGCTGTATACAGTGCCTTACTGTCATACACAGCCCTAGTGACTCACTCAAAGACGTCAACCAGGTTGAGCAGGAATGATCTGCCATTCACAAAGCCAAACTGTGTGGGAGAACAGAGTTAGAAGATCACCCATATCATGGTCAAATATGGTCCCTGATGATGTGCCCATACCCATGAATAGTAGACTTGTCAGGCTAAGGGCCCAATAATCCCCAGGGTCTGTAGATGCTACTCCTTCATGGAGAGGGATGATTGTGGCAGAGTGCCATTTTGGAAGGACAAAGCCTGAGGTGAGGCTGTGACTGACCAAAGCACACAGATGTGGGACTAGGTCTCTTTGTATGTCATGTAGAACACAGCCACAGATATGTTGGGGTCCCATGGAAGCTGTATCCTTGCCTGTGGACAATGCAGGTCTAACCTGGCCTGCAGTAATACTGGGTGCCTGGCATTAATCTGCCATTGTGATTGTCCCCTTGGAGAGAGAGAGGGGTAAAGCTGGCACTGAATGTGTTGACAAGACTGTGGCCAATATCTGTTGTGTCAGGATAGGAATCAGTATTGTGCAGTAACTCACAGCACTTGTGGTTACTGCTGTGGAGGTTGTTGATATAACTATCAAAGGCTTTTGTGATTGTCGTCAGTGTCTCCTGCAAATCTGCATTCATAGCTGACTGTAAGTGATTCCATGGCGGATCCCAAGTTGTGTTTGAGGCTAATAAGGGGGTTCATCAGTCTTGGGACACCACCATTTTCTGCAACAGTGTCCTCCTTCTGTTATAAACATTAGTAATGGCAGGGGACCATCACAAAGGCTTCCAGTGTTTGGAGGGCAGTGTCTGTGTTCTTTTGGCTATGGCTAGTACCATGCATCCATCTACATGTTTGTGCAGTGCATTTGTGTATGATGCAAAAGGCATGCAGCTATTTCCCATTGGGATGGGTGAAGTGCAGTTATCCAGAAGTGTTTTTATATCTACAATGTCAGCATTTGAGAGATTTTGCAAGGTGGTTACCTTTGTGGAGGATGTGGGTGAGAAGTTGAGCTCCACGTTAATTACATCATGTTTGGATCTGACCAGGTAGGGATTGACAACTGTGGTCAAGCAACAGTCCCATATCTAAGTAATCAACACAGGTCAAGGTTGTTGCATCCTCTACTGGAGGTCAGTATGAGCTGGTCCAGGGCATTGGAACTGATGAATTCCATGAAGTGTTGGGCCAGTGTATTGGTGCTTGACTACTTTCCTCAGGTGATAGAGGGATAGTTGAAGTCTCCTACTATGTCAATGTTGGGTTGGACCTTCATAGATGCCAGGGTGTTGAGGAATGTGCATTGACAGTCTAGGGACATAGCTGGGGACCAATAGCAGGCTATGGTGTGGATTGCATTAGTCTCCAAAGTCAGTTTTACCAGAAGTACCTCTGATACATTATGCTGGGATACTAGTCTAGAGGTGTGCATATCCATTATGGATATGGAAACAACACCACCTGTGGAGGTGTGGTCCATATTTTGGCACTGACAGCTGTGGAATGCATCATAGCCTGTTAGTACAGGGCTGCTGTCTGCTGCTGTGAACCACATCTCCATTACAGCACAAATGACAATGTCCTCTATTCTGAGGAGTGCTTTAAGTGACTGCATCTTGACAGTTAGATGTCTACTGTTGAGCAGCATGACCCTCAGATTTCATACATGTCTGGCTGTTACAGTGGTAATTTGATTTGGAACACTGCCTAATAAGACACTATAGGGGTGACAAGACACTTACCAAGTACTTAGAAACCCAGGGCTGACAGATTTAAGACATCTATAGAAGACATTGAGGTCTGTCAATCATGTTATCCCAAGCAGAGAGATACTAGATCCCCTGAGAATGACACACAACACGTAAGCCAATGTTGCAGTTAATTATCTGTTGATATTACTGCAGCATCATTCTGGGTGATGGCAGTATACTGCTCAGAACTACTGTCACACCTGCCTGGACCTCATAATCTGAGTGTTCAACCATGTCTCTTGTCATGTAGCCCATGGAGGTGTGTCTCAGGTCATTCACACCCACATGGATGATGACAGACTGATACTTGTAGATGTTGTGGAGTGGCCAGACTGGGAGTGTCATGTGTTGGATGCTGGCACATGATAGGTGGTTGGCTGTTACCTCCTCCATAATCAGCATAGTGAGTGGGACATCTGTGTGCCACAGTACTGAGTCATCCATGATCACTGTATTGAGCAAGGTTGTCAGCCTTTGGAGCTTAGGTTGAGGGGCACAAAGTGTAGGTGATATATATTTCTTTGGCATGTGCTATGTTTTGGTGTCTGAGTGGGTGTCTGTTTTGCTGGTCTGTGCTATTTGTGTAAACGTCCATTGAATGCCTCTGTGAAGGTGGCTGTATGGCTTTTCAGTGTATGTCAGGGCTGTCATAGTGGGTGTTGTGGTGAGCTATGTGGTCCACAATGTGTGGTGCAGGTGGTGATCTCATCTTCTTGACCAACTAGTCCCGTCTTTGCTGGAGAGTGCATATTTCCACATTTAGTGATATAGGGATCATTCTCACTGGTCTGACTGTTTGGAGTTTAGAGGAGAGAGTTTTCTGTGTACATGAGGCAGTTTAAACAGTGCCTCAGAATCGACAAGTGCACCAGGTTAATGGATGAAAGCACAGAAAACCACACTTCAATCATGCCGGGAGGGGTGGCCATAAGTAATAAATACCAGGGCTAATTCCATGATGAATGAGTACTGATGATGGCTCTCAGGTGTGATACACTTATTGATACAAAAACCTGTTGAAGTAAAAAGCTATAATGCTATTTGAATTTCAAGACTGAAAGAACTAGAAAGCTGTATGGTAGAAACTGAAGGCAGACTACCTGCCACCTGTAATACTTTACTTTAGCTGTGCAGTTATCAGCACCTTTGGCCAATTTTAAGCCCAGTAAGCTCTGTAATGCATGCAGTAACTGCATAACACTATAGTACAAATAACTGGATAGGCAGGGGGTTCTAATCTCACTACTGGCCAGTGTGTGTGTGTGTGTGTGTGTGTGTGTGTGTGTGTGTGTGTGTGTGTGTGTGTGTGTGAATGATGTACTCTGTGGGATATACCATTTTGACTTGTGTACCACCCTTTACACTTCCCCTCACACCAATTTAGTAGCCACATTGATGTCATTCACCTTAGAAGTACCTTTGGAGTAAATTAAATTGTATAAGCTCTGTGGAATGTCTGACAACTGTGTAACACTATAGTAGACACAACTAGATAGGCAGGAGTTCTCATCTCAATACTGGCAACTGTGTGTGTGTGTGTGTGTGTGTGTGTGTGTGTGTGTGTGTGTGTGTGTGTGTGTGTGTGTGTGTGTGTGTGTGAGTGTCTGTGTGTAAGAATCATGTACTGTGTGGGTTATACCATTTTTGACTTATGTACCACCCTCTACACTTCCCTTCACTCCAATTTAGTTGTCCTGTTGATGTCATTCACCTTAGAAGTACCTTTGGACTAGGTGAAATTGCATAAGCTCTATGGCACATCTGATAACTGCGTAGCACTATAGTAGAAATAACTAGATAGGCAGGAGTTCTGATCCCAATATGGATAACTGTGTTTGTGTGTGTGTGTGTGTGTGTGTGTGTGTGTGTGTGTGTGTGTGTGTGTGTGTGTGTGTGTGTGTGTGTGTGTGTGTTAATTGGATACTACATGGCTTATACCATTTTGATTTTTGCACCACCCATTACACTTCCCCCACCCTACTTTACTACTGTTGTTGTTGTCATTCACCTTAGAAGTACCTTTGGAGAAGGTGAAATTGTGTAAACTGTGTGGCGTATTTGCTAATGGCATATTACCATAATACCAATAACTAAATAGGCAGGAGTTCTAATCTCAATATTGGCAACTCATAATCATCCTAATTTAGTAGTCCTGTTGATGTCAATCACCTTACAAGTATCTTTGGATGAGGTGAAATTGTGTAAGCACTGTGGCACGTCTGATAACTGAGTAACACTATAGTAGACATAAATAGATAGGTAGGAGTTCTAATCTCAATACTGGTGTGTGTGGATCATATCGTGTGTGGCTGATACCATTTTGCTGTGTGCACCATACATGGCAGATGTCCACCTCATGATGCCATTACTTTATATGGTGTGGTAATGGCATCTGCCTCAATACAGCATGTGAAACCATTGGACAGGCCATACCAGTCCTCTGTACAGATGTGCCTGAAACATCCATGTATTTGGAACCTATCAGTGCTCTGTCTGCCTTAACAATGCCCATGTATGTGATATAGTTGCCAAATAGGTCACAATGAGTGTGCTGACACATATGGCAGCATTAGGTATCATACCTGACTGAAACAGCATACTGATACAATGTCTGTTACCCTTACACTTGTCCAGGCTTGTAGGTGCAATAAATGAGTCTAGATTATTGCTTTTACAAGTGAACTGTTCATGTAATGGGCCACATTAAAGGTTGGGTAAAGTATGGACTGACATATTGTGATCTCAATCAGTATATATCAGAAACAAATGGCATCTTAACAGGTGTGTGTATACATTTTATATCCACTGTATAGCAGTAATGTTTCACACATGTCGCTACCTTAGTCAGTTTGTCCAATACATTTTGCTGGTGTCTGTCCAGATGTATTGCACTGAGAGGTTATGAGGTATGCTACAGGAATGTTACATTATCTTCAGATAGGCCCCTGTGGTTATCACTGTGATACAATACAATTAACCCCACCACAAGTGAACATGCACATAAAGCAATATGACTATTAATCATAGCTGCATGTATGATAACTTGCATGATCTCCACATGCCTAGGGTATTGCCAAACCACAACTGAACAATTCCATACTCACCACTTTCAGGTTGCTGTCCCATATGCAGACCAGAGTGACCTGTGTAGTTGTGGGATAGAGGGATTGTCAGCAGACTCACATGTGCCCTTGGAAAAAGATGGATGCAGCATGTCTGTGCATTTACAGCACAACACCTAATACTACACCATTTGCTGTGCTTCACCATAGATTTGCACATCTGTTCATTAGAAATCCCCATCTACAATTGTAGGCGTACCTGGCACATGCATGTAGATACTGTACAGATACAAGTATGTCTCATACAATAGTCTACTAATCCCCACTGGGACCATACCTGCATGTGCCTTGTCCATTGTGTGGGTGCCATCCACCCCCAGCAAGTGGGGCTTTGTACCCTGCTGTTGTACTGTGATTGGTGGCCTAAGCCTGGCATGGAACTCCTCATTTGGTGTCAGTGGGGGCTGCATGGCTGGTCTCCCAACTTTGCTTGTGGGATGCCTGGCCATGGCAGCAGCCCTTTGCCAGGCATAGCATATGAGGTTGGTGGCATGATGCCACACCTGCTCATATGTATGTGTGTGCAGGTCAACCTAATTTACCCTGCGGACAGAGTTATCCCACAGGGCGGTCCTCTCCCTCACATGTTGCTGGCTTTGGCTCAACAGTACTGTGGGGTTCTATATTATGGCTTCCATTATCAAGTCGCATTCCGCTGGTGAAACGGTCTCCCCATCTGTGATGTGACATTGCACCTGGTATACATTAACAGGGAAACACATCTCAGGACTCCATACATTTGGCAACAGTATGCACATGTACCTTGAATACCCGTAGCCAACACTCACAACCATACCAGTAGCCAACACTCACAACCACACCATACCCCTGTAATCTATCAGCACAGTATCAGCTTACATTGCACTCCTGGTCCTGATGCATTATATTGCCCACAGTGAGGGCAAATTGCATAATCTGTCATTCCTCATTCAGGTCTGTGTAAATGAATGACGTTAGGCATCTTACATGTGGATGGTGTTTGGATGGTACTGCAGCTTGGTGTGACTACAGTGTGTAATGCAGCTGGGAGCACATGCCCGAGTTCATGTAGGATGCAGACAGGGATGATAAGATTACACATGTGTACATGTACAACTGTTTAACTGACATTTTGCATCCCATGTCTGTTTTCATGAGGTGGACACCTACTCATACTGACGTGTATAGCTAATACCTCACATACATGTCTGTTCTTTGTCAGTATGGCAGATTACATTCACACTCCTGCTGCACAGTCATCCCTCTCAACCAGTTACAGAAGGACATCTGTAGCATGCCATGCATACATGGGTACAATGGGACAAAATCAGTGACAGTGCCTCAATATTGCTGTAATACGTACATTTGTTGCCTTTCAGTAGGCAATATGTACCTGCTCACTGGTGATGAGGGCAGGGATGTGGGGGCAGTACATATCCACCTATAGTGATGCTGAGCCAGGGACAATGTTTGCCCTAACCCTATCTGCATCAGGTTGCCTGTAGCTATGTTGTGTGTGTATGTGATCTGATTGGCCACTATTACAGGTTGGGTTGGTATGTTGCCTCCAAGATTGCAGACATATGGGAGGATGGCCTTGTGATTGTTCCTGGTGGATGTCTCCAATTTGTAATCATAGTTAGCCTTACAGTAATCCACATGTGACCTTTTATGGTTGTTCAAACAATGGCTGACGATGCCAGCTTGATTTCTGCCCCTACTTTGCCCTGTACAGCCACTATAGGGACCAAGTCTGTGGTTTGTGTAATGCTGCAGTCCAGCAAAGGGGATTACTGTATGTTGGTGGAGGCGGGTATGACACGTAAGGTATGGCTGAGCCCATACAGACATGTATGTGTTCAATCTGTTGTTTGTAGTGGGCATGGCCACAAAGTTATAACACAGTTGGACAACTCTCCAATTTAGTAATGATAATCATGCTTACTGTACTAGCCATGGCTGTGTCAGGGCACTGCAACAACCAGTAGATGTAGAAATGTTACTCTTTTGGGTGCACAGTAACTAAGATTACACATGTGTACAACATGTACAACTGTTTAATTGACATTTTGCATCCCATGTCTGTTTTCATGAGGTGGACACCTACTCATACTGACATGTATAGCTAATACCTCACATACATGTCTGTTCTTTGTCAGTATGGCACACTACATTCACATTCCTGCTGCACAGTCATCCCTCTCAACCAGTTACAGCAGGACATCTGTAGCATGCCATGCATACATGGGTACAATGGGGCAAAATCAGTGACAGTGTCTCAATATTGCTGTAACATACTTGAGTCATTCAATAGCACAGTAGCCTTTGCACTGACAGGCATCCCCTGGAGGATGTCCAACAGCCCCATGGCAGGAAGAGAAGGGGAAAGCTAGTAGGGTGGTATTGTGGGTAATAATTGTTAATGTTGGCAGCATGAGTGGTATGGGGACCAGGCTAGCTGGTATGATGGCCAGGGGATGGTTGACATATTGTGTGTGCAAGAGACTACATGGAAGGGGATTATGGCTGGGTCTATAATAGGCAGGTCACAATTGTGCTATCAAGGTGTGGACTGGAGGAGGAGGAATGGGGTAGGGCTTCTGCTGAAGGAACAGTATGCCAAGAGTGCTTTTGGAGGATGATGTAAGTGTCTGATAGAGTGATGTTTCTGAAGCTGTAAGCTGATGGTATAATGGTGACTGTTGTTAGTGCATATGCTATGCAAGTTGGATGTACGATGGATGCAAAAGAGGAATGTGACTTCAGTTGGATGACGTGGTGATGACTGTACCCAAGGGTGACAGACTGGTCATTGCAGCAGACGTCAATGGGCATGTTGGTGAAGGGAACAGAGGGGATGTGGAATTGATGGGTATGTATGGTGTTAAAATGAGTGAAAATGGTGAAATGGCAGTGGATTTTGCAAAAAAGATGGACATGGCTGTGGTGAATATGCACTATAACATGAGGGAGGAGCATAGGGTGACAGACAAGAGTGGAGTAAGATGTACACAGATGGAATATATCCAATGCAGGGGGGCCAATTTGAAGGAGATTGGAGACTGTAAAGTGGTGACAGATGAAATAATATTTAGGCAGCAGGGAATGTTGATATGTGAGATGATGGTGATCGAGATGAGGAGGACTGCAGGGGCAGCACCAAGGATCAAATAGTGTGAATTGGAAAACTGTGCTTATGAATGGAGTTCAGGGAAGAGTTGAGACAGGCACTAGGTGGCAGTGACCATCTAACAAATATCTAGTTAACTACTGCAGAGCTGTTAAGGGAGACAGCCAGACAGGTGCTTAGGTGACATGTGAATGGAGGAAGCAATACAAGGACAGCTGTTGGTGGACTGAGGAAGTACTAGACAGTTCACGGAGACAGAGATTGGGGAAGAAGGAGTGGGATTGTCATAGAGATAAGGAAAGGAGGCAGGAGTATGATGAGATGATGCGCATGGCAAAGAGAGAGGTGGCAAAGGCTGAGGATGGGCATATGAAAAGTTCAATGACATGTTGGACACTAAGAAGAGATGAAAGGAATTGCATCAAATGGCTGGACAGATGCACTGAGCTAGGAAAGATGTGCAGCAGATAAAGGTGATAAAGGATGATGAGGTATATGCACTCACAAGCGAGGATAGTGTGTTGAGCACATGGACAGTGTACTTTGAGAGGCTGATAAATGAAGAGAATGAGACAGAGAAGGTTGGATGATGTGGTATGGTGAATCAGGAAGTGCAATGGCTTAACAAGAAGAATGTCAGGATAGCTATGAAGAGGATGAATACTGGCAAGCCTGTTGGTCCACATTACACACCTGTGGAAGCTTGAGGTTGTTTAGGGGAAATGGAAGTGGTGTGTTAGCCAGACTGTATACTGATATCTTGGAAAGTGTGAGGATGCATGAGGAGGGGAGAGAAAGTGCTTGGGTATGGTGTTAAGAATGAGGTTGATGTGCAGAGCTGTGATAAATACAGAGGGATAACATTGACCAGTGACAGCATGAAGTTATGGGTAAGAGTAGTGGAAGCAAGGTTACACAGGGAGGTGAGGAGTACTGGTCAGCAGTATGGTGTCAGGCGTGGAAAGGCCACTACCAATGTGATGTTTGCTCTGAGACTGTTACTGGTGGAATACAGACAATGTCAGGAGTTGCTCTGTGTCTCTCTTGATGTACAGTAAGCATATGATAGGATGCCTAGACAGGAGTTGTGGTATTGTATGATGAAGTCATGAGTGGAAGAGATATGTAAGAGTGGTACAGGATATGGACAAGGGTGGTGTGACAGCATTGAGGTCTGCATTGGGATTGACAGATGTGTTTACTGTGGAGGTGGGATGACATTAGGGATCAGCTGTGAGCCCTTTCTGATTTGCAATGGTGATGGACAGGTTGACAGTTAAGATCATACGGGAGTCCCCGTTTACTATGTTTTTGCAGATGACATTGTGATCTGTATTGAGAGTAAGGAACAGCTTTTGGAGACCCTGGAGAGGTGGACATATGCTCTAAGGAGGAGAGGAATGAAGGTCAGCAGCACTAGGACAGAATATCTGTGTGTGAATGAAAGGGAGCATAGCGGAATTTTGAGGATGCATGGAGTACAGTTGCAAAGGTGGATGTGTTCAAATGATTGGTATCAGCATTTCAGAGTAATGAGGACTATGGATGACAGGTATAGAAGAGAGTACAGGCAGGATGGAGAGGGTGGAGAAGAGGGTCAGGTGTGATATGTGATGTATAAGTACCAGTAAACATATGTAAGGTCTACAAGAGGGTAGTAAGACCACCTATGTTATATGGGTAGGAGACAGTGGCATTGACAAAAAGGCAGGGGTCAGAGCTGCATATGGCAGAGTTACAGATGTTATGTTTTGCACTGGGTGTGACATGGGTGCACAGATTTAGCAATGTGTATATGACAGGCTCAGGCAATGTTGGATGGATATGAGGCAGTGTGGGAGAGGCAGCATTACATCAGTTTGGACATGTGCTGAGGAGGGGTGCTGAGTATATTGTGAAAAGAATGTAGCTGCCAGGTAAGAGGAAGAGAGGAAGGCCTCAGATAAGGTTTCTGGATGAGGTGAGAGAGGACATGCAGGCGGTTGATGTGAGAGAGCAAGATTCAGAGGACAGGCAGAAATGGCAACATATCCACTGTGGCAATCCAGAATGTGAAAAACCAGCGGATAATTAAGGTGGAAGTTGTAATGTCCATCTTCACAGATTTGGCAAGGATTTGACTGACATTGCACAACTCTATGGGTAAATGACTACAAATATGAGGCACACATATGGTCAGTGTACAGAACACTGGACAGTTGAATGGTATGAGCTCAGTATATAACATGCAGTTCAACACACACATCTGCAGCAGTACTTTACTCTGCACATGCTCTGTATAGTTGCCTTATATTTACAAGACAAAATGTGTATCATAGTTATATGCACAGATAACATATGGATATGTACAACATCCCAGTAGTTGGCCTAGTCACTACAGACAGAGTCACATGCTATGGCCATCAGTGCTGTTAAGCAGTACACCAGTACAGCAAGTCTTGTTAAGGCATATGCTTTCAAACACATATTTTCCATTCTTAGAGACCACCTACTGCATTCAATTACATGCTTACTTGTTTCACATGCCTTTTTATCTGGATATGTCACAGATATATCGTTTCTTATTCTTTTTTTCTCACACTGCTTCAACTTTGCACTGATGGACTGTCTATGACAGAAGTGGTTTGAATAGATGGCAGCTTGTCTTTTGTAGGTAATACTCATGACCATGTGATGGCCTGAGCACTAATTGTTGTTGCCCATTTGCTAATTGCATGCAGAGCAGCTGTGTAGTTATTCCAATACCCAATGTCATGGCAACACACTCCTATAAATGAGTACTCTATGTGGGCATTGACCTTTTCCTTTAACTTTGAGGAAGAGATCCTGGAGGTGTGTGAGCTAATACCTCTTAGAACAAGACTGGTGGAGGCAAGCCAACTAAATGGTGGAGAAGATTCAAGACCTAGGGGCAGAATGTGAGTATTGCTGTTATATGTTTTGGATACTGTTTGTTTAACAGGGTTTGTCTGAACATGCTACTTCTGCATGGGTTTCAGTCTGACAAAGTTATGTATCTAAATAGCTCTCAACTGTAGGGCTATCCACATAATGGTCAGAGGTTTGACTGTTATGTTTGGTCTGTTTCCCAAACAGGTGTTGTCCTTAGCAAATCAGTAGCATACTCCAGTGATTGCAGTCAGTACATGCCAACATCCATTTGTGTTTCAGACTTTATCTCCCTCAAAATAGTTATGTTACAATAAACCCTGTAACAGCAATATTTTCAGTATGGCCATGTGTTTGGGTCTTAGTCCCAAATTATGTCAGGCTTGGTACAGATGCCATACAGTAGGAGGTTGATAGGTAGGGTCTACCATTATTAAGTTCTGTCATTCTTGCTAAGGGGAAAGGGTGGACAACATGTGGAACTCTGTACATTCAAGAGGTTGGTGTATGGAGAATGCTCTTAGATGGCCTTGCAACATATTTTATGTGGGGGAGAGTAATAAGTGTTTTAAAACTAGGCTGTTAGAACATGTGTCAGATATTATTGATGATGAAGAAGACAGTTCTATAGCTGTTCATTTCAATATGTCCCACCATGGAGGTAGTAGTCCTGAAAGAAGAATTGATTAGTACAGAATCGGTTTAAATTCTTAAATGTGATACTTTATCCCCTAGTGGGTTGAATGTGTAGTGTAACTGGAGGCTGTATATATACATGTAATTAAGTGTAGTATGTTACAAGGTACTGCTTTGGAAAAAGTCTGTTTCTCAATTTGGTGAAACAGTCATAAAAGAACAATTGTTATGTACAGAATCAATGTATGTTTTTAAATGCAACACTTTATCCCCTAGGGGGTTGACTGAGGAGTGTAATTGGAGGCTGTGCATTTAAATGTAATTACGTGCTAATTGCTTCTTCTAATTAAGGTAAGTATTTCTTGTAATGTGTTACTCCTTGAAGGATTTGGCAAAGGCATCAGAGTAAAATGAACTTGTGTGAATTACTGGCTGTTTGTATTTTTGTTTACTATCTTCACTCATTGTAGTTGTGTTGCTAAGAGGTCACTGTATATGTCTCGCCATTGCGTATGGCCTATCATGGTTTTTTAGCAACTTACTGTTCACTTATTATTTGGATTGGGTGGGGCAGATGTGAGTGTCATGGATCCTTTCATATCCAACTATTCATGCTGCCCCAGTTATTGGTGGTCTATCAGCAGCATATGTTTGTATGGGCATTTAGAGACATGTATATATATATATATATATATATATAAATAATATATCTACACATCAGTATTTCTTGGTAATATATCTGTATATTGTTATACATATATATATATATATATATATATATATATATATATATATATATATATATCTACACATATATGTCTCTCTCTATATATGAACATTTTTTATGTATATATTTGTAGATAATCATTCATGATTGCACAGTGTGTCTTTCTAATTGTAAACTGACTGTACTGCATGATATGTTGTAAAAAAATCCTAACATCTCACAGCTAAGATAGCCTAGTAGTAAATTGCTGTCACTGGGGTGTATAGCATCCCGGCCTCAAGACTGAGCATGGCTGATTATTTTGTTGGTGGCCAGAAGAAGGGCTGCTGGATACAGAGAGACTGAGGCACTTTAAGCAGTTGTAAGTGGGTTTGTGTGGAGCTAAGTAAAGCTAAGCGACACTTACGTCTGCTTACTTCAGATTAGCTTCGCTGACGTCTGCTTAAACCTGCGCAAATTTTAAATAAAGAAAAGAAAAGAAAAAAAAAAGGGAGGCATATGACTTACAAATATCATTCCAATTCATATAAATTAATTCACAACTGCTTCCACACATAACATTTATTGGTAAGAGCTGGGATTCAAACAGTGCATGTTTTGTACACTAAACCAGAGCTCTAACCACAATGCTACATCAACACCAAGAGGTTCTCATTCACAATTCTTTTTGACTCTCAAACAGCATTTAAGCTGGGTTGGGCAAAGCGCTGTGGCACGCAAACCCGCTGCACTCTGTTTAAACTTTCTTTTTTATCGTAAAAGCAAATAAAAACGAATATTAAATTGTTACAGATATTTATCAGTAGGTTGCAGGCATGTAGGGCTGGGATCAGGCCATTCCAGGGACAGTCATGTACTGTGTGTTACTTCTTAGGGATTGTGTGCTTTTTTTGTTCCTTATTTCAGTGTCCACGGACACTGACATACTCAATTTTACATTTCAGTGTCCACGGACACTGAAATAATGCATAATATTAGAGCCAGGCTCTAATATTATGCTACTTCCTTGTTTGAAAGTGCTGTACGTCACGTTCTGAGTGCAGGCGGCCTGTTTAAGTGTCTGTGCAGGACTTATACATGCCTCTTGCACTCGTACATGGATCATGTAGGTGTAGGAATACAGCAGTGTGCCCATATTAATATGTAGGGTGTGCTGCTGCTGTATTCCTACATGGAACAGTCTGAGCAAAAATAGACTATTCTTGCACGGACTGTTCATGAATCCAGGGGAAGGACAATCATATAGCAAAGCCTTGTCTTTGCAAGTCTATGTGCATTTTGACTGAAACCATTCACTGTTTCTTAAGTTAAAGTATCACAAAATAATTTCCTCTGTTATTTATTCAGTTCACAGACTGTATGAACTAATACAATTTGATATTACTTTTAATTACCAAATTTGTCTTAGATATATTTTTCTTTTGTTCTTCATTTTCTGTGTTTGGTTTAAGTGAGAAAAACAACTTCACACAGATTACTCTGCAATGGTATGGTGCATAATGTTGTCTTACATTAAAATCTCAAAAATTCTCATTATTCTGAGAAAAAAAATTAAGCAGAGCTATGCAGCTGTTAATCTTGACCTAGACCATGCGGAGAGTCATCAGTCCATGCCAGCTTTATCAACATATCTGTGATTTATGCATTCCTTCTCTGTTCCAGTTACAACAATAGTCTTATGGCAACTGATAAAATATAAGAATCCTTCAATTCTTCCTAAGTTAACCATGTGATTCTACCATATCTGTTCTGGCATTTTGAAGATGTATGCTACAATATTTGACAACTAAACATAGGTGTGAAATGTTCCCGAACTTTTGAAATGACAAAGCAGCACAGATAACACTTTTTAAAAACCTTGCTATTTTACCATATTCACTGGCATTCACTTTTCTTGTATGTCACCTGATCATGCATAGGATGATGTAAGACTAGACAATACTTCCATCATAACAAAGCATTTTCACTGGCATCTACAAGTCACTGACAAACTGTTGCAAAATCTTTTCAAGTTCTAATTACGCATCAAAACACTGACAAATAAAATGTCTGCATCTCAAATATGAATAGGTTACATGGGTATTTGCTATTTAACTCAGATTACATGGCATGGAGGATATGGGCTAGGGGTTTCTTTCTTTCTTTCTTTCTTTCTTTCTTTCTTTCTTTCTTTCTTTCTTTCTTTCTTTCTTTCTTCTACTTTGTGCTATCTTCCATAAATATGTCAAGCCTGTCACCCCATGTCCTGGCCGACTTTGACACAATTGTATTCTAAATTGTTTTTCTTTGCAACCCAACCACTTAACTCTCTCAAAACCCCAACTGACGCATCTTTTCCTCTGTGCTGCCTGGCATTTGCATCCTACACCACTTTACTGGTCATGTCCCCTTTCTATGATACCTTTATGTTACATTATGTCCAGAGAGCATGTCAAGAGTTTTAATGCAGGTAGGCCATCAAAAACTGCAGGCCAGGTTGTATTATCTTTAAATGATTTAGTTGCCCATAACATCCTTGTTTTACAGTTAATGCAGTTTTATTTGTCTCTATGCGATAAATGTACCATTTCTTTATGATTTCAACATACAGGAAAGCTGCAGACATATATGCCTGTGACTAGTTTCCTAGACTTCCCCAAGAAATGCTCCATCAGTACAAAATGTCATAAGCATTGCAGTGTCTTTGCAAAGCTAAAAACTATCTCTAAAACAGGCACATGTTGAGGCTTTATGAAGGTGATATGAAGGTGTTCAGAGAGAGCTACTTTGAAAGTAGATGAGATTCTTTACCTTTCATATGAGAAGACAGGTTATTCTATAATGCAGGCCCTAGTCTGGAAAAAGCATCTTCACCAAGTGCTTTTTTAAAAGGTGCCCTCTAAGGGAGAAGCTGTTGCCCTGGGAGCTCCACAGGCAGTGTACCTGCTCTCTCATGGGAATTAAACTTTTGGGAGGGCAGTACTCCTTTTTTATAACTTTATAGAGTGTCAAGTAAGTAGGTTACTCTAACAGTAACATGAACCAGATTTAACTGTTATAAGAAAAGGGAGTGGTGGATGTCAGAGCCAGCTGGCAGAGAACATTTGCATATCTTATTTACTGTTGCCGGTAGTCATTGTCAATGTAGACTGAGTGGAAAGTCAAAAGGGGAAGGTTACAGTCCAATTTTGGTAAAAGCATATTTTGTATAAGGCAATTCTAGCTACTTGAGACAAAAGGCAGGACATTCTATAGATAAGTTTCAGCTGAACAAGAATGTTATTTTTGATGTAAGTCAGTGTGGGTAGAGGGATCTAGGACTATTGAACGAAAGTTCAATAGTCCGAATCTACAATACTCGAACGCACTTTAACAAAAGTGCTTTCACCGAAAAAGCTCTTTCATTAAAGTCAGTTAAAAAAAATACTAAATCTTCATTTATGCAGGGGGGCAAGCCGCCCTGCACCCCCCACACCCCCCTACTTTTATATTCTCACTCCGAGGACACACTACAGTGGGGAAAAGAGAATTCTCCCTTAACTTCACCGTAGTGCGACTGGCACAATCAGCATACATAACTAAAAGTGCTACTTCGGTGAACAGCACTTTCGGTTATGTATGCTCGGTGATTCTGCTTTGGCAGAAAGTGCCATCGGGGATCTGTATGGATCCCAGGTAGAGATGGTGAGATTGCAATTATGGTGAGGCCCAAGTACTTGTATTCTGAAACTAAGGGGATAATGTTGCTGTTGTCAGTAATGGTAATAACTGGTATCTGAAGGGATTGTCTGAGGGGAGAAGAATAACATGACTTTGGTTTTACTATCGTTAATTAAACATTTGTTAACAGATGCCCAGATGTATACATTGGAGGAATTCTGTTGAAGCATTAGTTCATTTTATTTGTCGTTGGAAAGAATTAGTGCAGGTTTAGTTTCATGAGTGCAAACACATAAAGCAACAAACTTTAAACAAAACTAAAAAGCAAAATCTTTTAAAGATAAATTGATATTCTATGGCACTGGTACAAATACATATTTAGACAGCAAAACAAATATAAAACTCAAGAGGATTTTGAATTTTTTTATAAATATTGGAATAGTGCAAGACAACAAAAACACAAAGGAGTATCCTGAGATACAGAATATTTGCCTGGGGTGCAGTATCTGCAGAAAAATGCCAGCTAAGCATTTCATCATAACATCTAAAGAAAGTTTACCTGCTAAGAGAAATAGCAAATAATCTTATGCTTTTAAGAACCATTATGTATAAATTGTAAAACTGCATGTTAAATGACTTCATTTTATGTAAAAACACCTGGCCACATCCTAAAAATATTATCAGATTATAATCAAACATCAGTAACACTAATAGTCTCCTAATAGGAACTGAGAACTCCTTCAAACAATAGAATTTAATCTTTAAGAAGCTGAGCTAACCGTATGAAGATTTATTTTTCTATTCAATAATTCTAGCTGATAGTCTTGAATTGAGTATTGATAATAATACCCAAGTAGCACTATGTCACTCATTCAATGACAGAGCTATCCTCAACAAGTCCTTTTTAGTAAGTAGAATATCAGAGAAGAAACGCAGACCTTTAGTGTTTTGCATATTAATACAACATAAAGACTTATTAAAGAAGAATTAGTATAACTTCAGAAAAAAAACATCAGCTTGAAAAAAATGTATTACTATCACACGATTAGTACATCAGCAAAACAGAGTCATCTGCATAAATGAAAACTTTGGAATTTAGGCTGAGATTAAAAAAAAGAAGTGTGTCATAATAATAAAAGACAAAGTGCTCATTACAGACTATTGCTGAAAAACAGCTTCACAATAGAAATAAGAATGCCTGAACCTTTTGGCTCTAGTTTTGCCAGTTAAATAGGATGATGTAAATACCAGTGTATCACTGGAACAATCAAACTCTTTCAAAGATGATAGCACATCATTATGACTGATGTAATAGAATGTTTTGGAACAGCAGAGATCACAGCATGATTAGGTAATGTATTATAAGCATGAAACTCCCATTAAAATAATATTACTGAAGTAATTGTGGTTGAATATTTTTGTATAAGCCCATGCTTATAAACCATAACATATGATTGTCTCCGAAATAATCTGTTAACTGTTTACAAAACATATTTTGATGAGTTTTGAAAAAGGAGTTAGCAAACTAATAGGGCAGGAATTCTTACATCCATCCTTATTTTCTTTTACATGTACTAATATATACCAAAACTGAACTGTTTCCTTGCAGTAATAACAATACTTGTCAGTTAAGAATTTTGGTTCATAGCTCCATAGGACGTAACTAGGGTAGTGGCCCTAGAGTCTTTACAAGGTTAGCCATTTTAATCCTAAATATCTACATTTGTTCTTTTCGGGTACTTTGCAGAATGAATTTCTGAACAGAGCGTGTCTGTGACCAACACTGGCTACCTCTTTCCATGAGGGGCATGGGTGCCACCTCAAGGATGAATTTGTGATCTCCCATCCAGTTATCTAGGCTGTGTTTGAATAGGGTCAATGAGGACCTCTGTTTTGCATGAATACAAAGTAAATTCCAGAGAAGTGGCAGTCTCTGGGAGACATATCTGTCTCTACAGCATGTTCTGTTAATGTTATAAGCTAAGTTGAGATCCGTAGAGTGAGTGACTCTTGTGCCATTTGACTTATGGATGGGCAGCATTTCCATTAGGGCAGGGTTGGAGATTGTCCTATAGGCCAGGCACAAGTCACCTCTCAGCAACCTATAAGATACAGAGTAAAGTGACAGGGCTTTCAGCCTGTCCATGTAGGACATGGTTTAGAGTCCCTGTATTTTCTTAGTGAGAAACCTCTGAAATCTCTCCAGCTGCTGAAAGTGTCTGGTGAGATACATGCAAAAGGGTGCATTATACTCTATTATGATGGGGGTCAAGTACAGTGGAGTTATAACATCAGTAACTCTTCCAAGCAGGTGTAGTCCATGCAATACAATGACCACAAACCACAAAAGAAAATTACACTGCATCCAAACTCAAGGCACTCCAAGACTAAACCAAAATGTTTTGGAAATTGTAAAGTTAAAGGACCACTATGGGCAAATGATGAAAAAACATAAATGTTTTATCTAGTCATGACTTTTTGCACCTCTCAAAGCTGTTTACCATAAAATAAGTATTAATTCTTAATTTTATTTATTTTTTTTATCCCTGTCTGCCCTCATGGGGGCAGACATCCTGATGAGAGTTTTTTCCCTTGAAATGCTAAATCTATACCAAAATGCAGTATGAGAGCCCCAAATGTGAGGAAAAGTAGCCCTACCTTTGTTGTCAGATTAGGCTTCCATTCACTTACAATGGGAAACCTGAAAAAAACTGTTAAGTTTATCTGCAGATCAAGTGTCATGGACTGGTCTGCACTGATTTTTACAAATGTTGTTCCCACTAATGTATTACACATTCTCTGAAAAAAGCTTGTAAAAGTGCCTACACATTACTGAGATAAAAAGCCTTTTTACAAAGAGCAGTTTTGTTAGTTGCAGTTCCAGACCAAGTTCCTTGTCCCATCTCCCCTCCTTCAAGGAGCCACAATCTCACATTTCCAGCTTTCTTAGGTTCAGCTACTTAGTCAACTTTGCATGACAATAGACATCAAAGAAATCACAGCCTGGGGTGTCACTGAAACTCTTCCTCCATATAGTTTCTTACTCCTGACTTTTGACTAGCAATTTCTCATGAATTAGGAGATTAAAAACATACACAAATAGTACTCCACAGTTTAGGCCAAAATAGCAGTTTCTTTAAATTTGTGCAGTAATATATGTAATTGAACATTTTGTTGAAATACAAACACCAGGTTCTTAGTGTTGCACTCACTCAGAGAACCTTGACTAGCACATGCTGATCTATATTTGTAATATTTCTCTATATGGGGTAATCAGTATTCTGTGTCCTAATGAATGTAAAAAAACACAAAGTAAATAATAAAGAATTAAACTAATGATTGTGGTGGATGGATGAAATATGAGTTTGAGAGAGACAATGGAAGAATAGGTTTGACAACAAATTAATGAGTTTGCAGTTATGACACAGGCAGCCTTGATCCCCTATGGGTGTCATATTAGTGCTACCTGATGAATTACTTGATCTTACCTCAACGGAAATAAAGAACATTATCACAGTGGGTCATGTGGAAGAGAATAACTGTATTTAGCTCAGATTCCGATATGAAAAACAAATACTTCAGGTTTCCACCTGGGACATGTGTGGATATGTACTTAGACATGGAAGTGCCCTGTCCACCATCAACAAATATATTAGACTAGGAATTAAATGACAGATGTTACAGGCTCTCTTGTTAGGTCCCGGAACTGTCTGGTAAAAATCCTTGAGGTTTGTATGATTTGTTTAGTATGAATACATCCCAAATGTGGATGATGTTCACGACGGTCTACAATCTAAAGGTCGACAGTGACATACTCGGCAGCCACCTCCTCGACCATGGTAGGAGTGACTGTCGGAATGTCTACATTCATTTGCATGTCTGTTTAGAAGGACGTACACAGGGCAAGGAGTTATAGCATGGATTTCTATGGGAGAGATCCACCTTCAGGTCGACACAATTTGTCGACGTCGGTGTGTCGATCATACAACCTACTTCATATTCATGAGTCGACGTTACTTGTCATGGAAATCACTGTTCGCAGACGTGAGTTTCGTCCTTTTGATAGTAAACCGTTCACGGCATCTGGTGTGATCATTTCTGCCAATAAGGGAATGATTATTCTCTACACCTGGATGATTTCCCATGGATAACTACTGTTGTTAAAGGAAATGGGTCTTTTTCCAACTGCTGTCACATAACAGTATAAATACAGGGACTAGATTATTGTTTGATCGTGTAGTGTCCATTCAGTGTGATGAGGGGAGGCAGTTGTCTAGTTTTATTTCATCAACAGTGTATTATTGGCAGTTCATTCTAGAGTGTTTGGGTTTTGTAAGGTAAA
>NC_056730.1:763060693-763213193 GCF_019279795.1 Protopterus annectens
ATTAATCAGTCACAGCATGAGGTTATGGGAAAGAGTAGTGAAAGCTAGGTTAAGAAGGGAGGTGATGATTAGTGATCAGCAGTATGGTTTCATGCCAGGAAAGAGCACTACAGATGCAATGTTTGCTCTGAGAGTGTTGATGGAGAAGTACCAAGAAGGTCAGAAGGAGTTGCATTGTGTCTTTGTGGACTTAGAGAAAGCATATGACAGCGTGCCTAGAGAGGAGTTGTGGTATTGTATGAGGAAGTCGGGAGTGTCAGAGAAGTATGTAAGAGTGGTACAAGATATGTACGAGGGTTGTGTGACAGCGGTGAGGTCTGCGGTGGGAGTGGTGGATGCATTTAAGGTGGAGGTGGGATTACATCAAGGATCAGCTCTGAGCCCTTTTTTATTTGCAATGGTGATAGACAGGCTGACAGATGAGATCAGACAGGAGTCACCGTGGACTATGAGGTTTACAGATGACATTGTGATCTCAAGTGAGAGTAGGGAACAGGTGGAGGAGACCCTGTAGATGTGGAGATATGCTCTAGAGAGAAGAGGAATGAAGGTCATCAGGACTAAGACAGACTATATGTGTGTGAATGAGAGGGAGGATAGAGGAATGGTGAGGATGCAGGGGAGTAGAGTTTGCGAAGATGGATGAGTATAAGTACTTGGGATCAACAGTTCAGAGTAATGGTGAGTGTGAAAGAGAGGTGAAGAAAAGAGTACAGCAGGGTGGAGTGGGTGGAGAAGAGTGTCAAGAGTGATTTGTGACAGAAGAGTACCAGTAAGAGTGAAAGGGAAGGTCTACAAAAGGGTAGTGAGACCAGCTATGTTATATGGGTTGGAGACAGTGGTATTGACAAAAAGGCAGGAGTCAGAGCTTCACGTGGCAGAGCTGAAGATGTTAAGATTTGCACTGGGTGTGACGAGGATGGAGAGGATTAGGAATAAGTATATTAGAGGGTCAGCCCAGGTTGGAAGGATTGGATACAAAGCCAGAGAGGCAAGATTACGTTGGTTTGGTCATGTGCTGAGGAGGGATGCAGAGTATATTGGGAAAAAGATGCTAAGGATGAAGCTGCCAGGTAACAGGAAAAGATGAAAGCCTAAGATAAGGTTTATGGATGTGGTGAGAGACGACATGCAGGTGGTTGGTGTGACAGAGCATGATGCAGAGGACAGGAAGAAATGGAAACAGTTGATCCGCTGTGGCGACCCCTAATGGGAGCAGCCGAAAGAAGAAGAAGATATATAGATATAGATATATATATATAAATATATATATATATATATATATATATATATATATATATATATATATAGATATAGATATATATATATATACATATATATATATATATATATATATATATATATATATATATATATATATAGATATATATATATATATATATATATATATATATATATATATATATATATATATATATATATATATATATATATGTGTGTGTGTGTGTGTGTGTGTGTGTATAAATATATATATATATATATATATATATATATATATATATATATATATATATATATATATATATATATATATATATATATATGGTTCCCTATTAGAATCCTGAAACACTATAAGCCTGAAAGTCAAAATCCTGAAAACTAATGACTGAAAATGCAAAATCTCGAAAATGCAAAATCCTGAAAGTCAAAATCCTGAAAACACAAAATGGACATACTGACGTCATTGTGGCTTTGCTATTGTTAGCCCTGTGGTGTTAGGTCATGCGTTGGGTCCAGGTAAGTCGGTTGGTTTTATGTTAGGGTTAGGGGCGGTATAAGTGAGTTAGGGTTAGGGCGCAGGTTAGGCATGTATGCAATAGTGACAAATATTGGGGTTAGGGGCGGTTTAAGTGAGTTAGGGTTAGGGGCGGGTCAGGTGAGTGTGCGATAGTGACGGACCTTATGGTTAGGGTTAGGGTCAGGGTCAGTTGGTAGATATTAGTGTCTTTATCGTGACATATTAGCATTATTTGTGTTTTCAGGATTCTGACTTTCAGGATTTTGCATTTTCGAGATTTTGCATTTTCAGTCATTAGTTTTCAGGATTTTGACTTTCAGGCTTATAGTGTTTCAGGATTCTAATAGGGAACCATATATATATATATATATATATATATATATATATATATATATAGATATGTAACACACACACACACACACACACACACATACACATACACACACAAGGATAAATAAGTAATTAGTTAGAAAGATAAACCTAATGATTTGTGTGTACAAATGTCATAAGCCTACATTGAGCATGCTCTCCAGGAATCCTTTATCCAAGAAGGCACCACAAAGTCATCTAGTGACAAAGATGCAGGGAATGACCACATGCATATGCAAAGGCACTGGCACGGTACAATGGGTAACATCATGTGGTGCTGCAAAAATTACTAACAGCTGAGCTCTTTGCATTCACATTAAAATGTAAAAAACAACATATGACTGTATTGCAGACAATCTGTGTAAAGATATTTGATGTAAATGTAAAAGAAAAAAAGCAGCAACAGACAACTCACTTTACATTTAAGTGTTGACACCTCATTATTTCTAAGGGAACCACACAAGACATACATCCAGATGACTGAATAACAATGACCCTGATTGCTTACCAATGGAAGTGAGATACATATAATGAAATGTGAGGTAATTGTTATGAAAGGCAGCTGCAGACGTTGGGACTCCTATGTAAATGAGTATCCTTGGGTTTTGGAACACACAATGGAAGAACAGGTTTGTCGAAGAGTAATGGTTGGCAGTTCTGACTCAGGTAGCCTTGTCCCCCACGTTGTCCGAATAGTGCTTCCTGATCTCTTATCAGGCATCTTACATCAAAGAAAAGAAAGATCATAATGAAAATGGGGTAGGAGGATGTGAAAAAAGGTGAAACATTGACCTTAAGGATCCTTCAGTAATAAATTCAGCTAGACATAAGCACCAAAATGAAACATTTATCAAAGTGACCACTTTATTAATAAGTCAAAATAAGCGCAGCAACCAAATGACTGAATGATTATAAACATCACTTATTTATATTGCATCAATGTACACAAGGACACAGAAGAAAGTGAAGGCAAATAAGGTAGGTACTGCAATTCCAGGGGCAGTGGAAAAATATACATATCCATCACACACTGCCAAACTCCGTAGCTGCACATGGAGACATTATACAGAAACAGCAAATATTAAGTAATTAATTACTAAAAAGCAAATATATATAACCTAACCTTTTAACATCGGCTATGAGCATTCTATTATATATATGGTCCATAGCTCCCTAAAAGCTCTTTTTATCCTAGAGAATGCTAATGTCTGTGTGGTCACTGACACACGGTTTAAAGCCACAGTGGGCACACCAACAGGGCAAGGTTACAATGCCTTCCACACATTTACGCCAGCTACTTCACAGGCAGGCAAAACAGTGTTTTGTTCATGTGTTGTTACAGTCTTTCCTTTCATGCTCTGGCTTGAATTGGTGCATTTATACAAGTCCACCATCCCATTTAGCAAATACTAATAAACAAACATATCTATAAGAACTCCCTCGTGACTCTAAAGGATCAAAGCTCTCAGGTCATCTCCAGGTTAAACTCACAAACAGGACCCAGGAAGTTAGAATCTGGGAGTCCATCTCTACAAAGAGGAGAGTCAGAAGTGGAGTCCCTCAGGGATCAGTCCTTGGACCACTCCTTTTTTGAAGTTAAGGCAAATGTTTGTGGTCTCTGGATGACCACATTTGCAGATGATTGCAAATTTGGAGCTGTCATTGAATCTCACACTGATATAAATGTTCTCCAGGAGGGGCTGACACAGGCAAACAACTGGTGTGAGAGCCATGGACTAAAACTAATGTCAAGAAATACATAACATTACCCTTTGGTAAGTCATCCATCCCTGGTAACTATCATATTGACAACACAGTCCTTAAGAGTTGACCCAGTAGTCAGGGAATTACGGATACACACAGATAGTAATCTATCCTTTGACCATCATGTGTCTATAGTGTTGAGAAAATAATTATATGTTGCACAACTTATAAACAGAGGTATGGCATCTAAATCCAAGGAAGTCATTTTTATACTATATTCAGCATTCATCAAACCTATCATGGAGTACTTTGCCCCCTTTGGTATGTACCTAACCAGGCATATGCAACAACTGGAAAGTCCACAGAGGTTCCTCACTAAAAGAATACAGGGTGTAATAAAAATGTCCTATGCAAACCATCTCAAGGCCCTGTCCCTATATTCTGTTTCTTACAGGCTTTTGAGGGCAGATCTATGCCTGGCATACAGGGCATTGTCAGACCCAACTTTAATAGATGTCTTGCATATCCACAAAACAAAAACCTTGCCTATGATAAAAACAGGACCTGCTTGAGAGATTGGCATGTATCACAGAGACTACCCTGTCTATGGAACAGGCTACCCATCCATGTGAAGCAGAGTTCCTCCATAACTCAATTCAAATGTAACTTGGACAATTGGATGGGAAACCAGAAACTCATCCCTCATTTGGCATCCTTTGTCTCTAATGGACACGGATAGCCTATAAATGGTTCATCTCCCAGGCCCATGCTTACACTTATCAAGGGTATCAGAACTTGTCTGAGATTTGGGATACATGTCTAGGCTTAACAATGCACTTTTGTTTGTTAGCCTAGTAAAATCCTATGAACCTATTATATATGTATTTGTCATTACACACACACGCACACACACACATACAGATCAATTTATTGATGTATGTATTTCTTTAGATATGTGCATCTTTTCAAATGTATTTAGCTAAAAGTCTATGTAACTCTGCATGTTTATATTATTTTTGATATATAAATTTAAGCATATACCTAGGTATGCATCAATAGATATCTATGTAGATATATATATATATATATATATATATATATATATATATATATATATATATGCATACTAATTTATATATAAAAAACTTTCTAGATATATAAACATACACATTCTTACACATACAAACACACACACACACACACACACACACACACACACACACACACACACACACACATCTCTCTTCAGAAATTCAAAATTACACTGCATAACAGCCAGTAGTAGTACAGTGGATAAAAGAAGTGTTCAGGTTTTTGTGATATAAAAAAAAATGAGACCACAATAAATCATTACAAAACTTTTCCCTGTGACCTATAACCTGTGCAAGTCAATTGAAAAACAAGCAAATCTGTTAGGGGACAAAATATAAAAAATAAAAAATGTACAATAAGTGGGTTCCTATTATTTAAGTGAATGCTTAAAACTGTGAATGCTGTGCTGCCGAACGTCATTGCATGAAATGGCAAAATTCCAAAAGCACGGAACAGCGATTTTTTTCCTAGGGAAAAAAAAATCACCTGGCCGTTTTCAGGACTTTGCCATTTCCTCCACTGTGGTGGGATCTCAGAGTTGGTATATTTAAGTAGGGGGGTGGGGGGGGGGGCAAAGCCCCAACATTATTTTGTGTTTGGATTTTTTTTTTTACGGATCAGCAATTTTTTTCCCTGGAAAAAAATTACTGATCTGTTTGTTCGACATTTTGTATTTTCGGGGATTGTGGGTTGATTATATAGCGTTCGTAATTTTGTGCATTCTCTAATATAATATAGTCTCCAATAAGCTTGTTGCATAGGTGTGCACACCCTTAAACTAATACTTTGTTGAAGCACCTTTTGATTTAATTACAGCATTCAGTCTTCTTGGGTACACACCTGCCATCAATTAAAGAGACTCAGATTAACCCCAAATAAAGTTCAGCTGTCCTAGTAGGATTTTCCTGACATTTACTCAGTTGCCTGCTGCAGCAAAAGCCATGGTTCACAGACAGCTTACAAAGCATTAAAGGGATCTCATTGCTAAAAGGTATCAGTCAGGAGAAGGGTACAAAAAACATTTCCACAGTATTGGATATACCATGGAACACAGTGAAGACAGTCATCAAAAAGTGGGGAAAATATGGGACAACAGTGATGTTGCAAAGAACTGGATGTCCCTCCAAAATTGATGAAAATACAAATCGAAAACTAGTCAGAGAGGCTGCCAAGAGACCTACAGCAACACTGAAGGAGCTGCAGGAATTGCTGTCAATTACTGGCTGTGTACTACATGTGACAACAATCTCCCATATTCTCCACGTCTGGGCTATGGGGTAGGGATGCAAGATGAAAACCTTTCCTTACACAGAAAAACATTCAGGCCTGGCTAAAATTTGCAAAACAATGCATCAAGTCTCCCAAAAGCATGTGGGAAAATGTGTCATGGTCAAGGGTGAACTTTTTGGCCACAGTTCCAAATGGTACATTTGGCTCAAAAACCACACTTTGCATCACAAAAAAAACACCATCCCCACAGTGAAGCATGGTGGTGGCTGTATCATGCTTTGGGGTTGCTTTTCTTCAGCTAGAACCAGGGCTTTAGTCAAGGTGGAGGGAATAATGAACAGTTCCAGATACCAGTCACTTTTGGCCCAAAACCTTCAGGCGTCTGCTAGAAAGCTGAAGATGAAGAGGAATTTCACATTTCAACATGACAATAACCCCAAGCATACATGCAAACCAACAAAAGAATGGCTTTAGCAGAAGAAAATTAAAGTTTTGGAATGGCCCAGCCAGAGCCCTGCACTAAATCCAATAGAAAATCTGTGGGGTGACCTGAAGAGGGCTGTGTACAAGAGATGCCCTCACAATCTGACAGAGTTGGAGTGCTTTTGCAAGGAAGAGTGGGCAAATATTGCCAAGTCGAGATGTGCCATGCTGAAAGACTCCTACCCAAGAAGACTGAATGCTGCAATTAAATAAAAAGGTGCTTCAACAAAGTATTAGTTTAAGGATGTGCACACTTATGCAAGCAGCTTATTGCACATTTTTTATTTTTTCCCCTAACAGATTTCTTTGTTTTTCAATTGAATTGTACAGGTTATAGGTCACATTAAAGGTGGGGAAAGTTTTGAAATGATTTATTGTGGTCTCATTTTTTATATCACAAAAACCTGTCATTTTAACATGGGTGTTTATACTTTTTATAGCCACTGTATATCTCCATACTCCCCAAATTCTCAGAACTAATGGTACCTGATAACACCTAGTGAGTCACAGAGCAAATAGCCATTTTGCTAGCAGAGAATCAAAGTTGATCCCCCAAAGGCTAACATTCCACCAATCTATGCAATTTTGTGTATACAGCCTCACACTGTCCCACGTACAAATCCAGAAAGCATTATGCAAGGTTGAGAGCAGTGTATTCCTGTGCCAGTCAACATTACCTGTTGACTATTGCCAGACCTGAAACTGTACCTATAAAACACCCTTCAGATGACACGCAATATTAGATGCAAACCAGGTTATGCGCTAGAAGAATAGAGCACCTTAGCAGTCATCAGAATCCGCAACGGCAAGGCATAAACTCATTCCAGTAAATGCTGACTCACTAATTTGAAAAGCCTTACCTGTTAGGCTGTTCAAAAGGATCATTAAGGATACAGCCATTCTTGCAGTAATTTACTCAAATAATAACAAAGCAATTCCCTGAAACAAAACCAAATCATTTCTAAAAGCAACCCCATCATCAGTTTGAATCAGTTAAGAATAATCACTACAATGACACAAGATGCATTATTTTGCCCAATGATCACCTCAGAAGTATGACCATGTATGCACAACCACTTCCCTGACACACCAATGGTTTTATTTCCAACATCATCCCCTTCATGGATATCTCCCAGTATGCACAAGCAATAAAAATTATGCATTTCCCCAGGTGACCCCTTCATTAACATGCCCATGTACACACAAGTACCAAAATGAAGCAATTGCTGAAACGACCCCTTCACTGTTATGTCTAGACATGAACCTGCACTGACAACAAACAGTTACCCAACCGATTTCTTCAGTAAAATGTTAATTCAGGTGCAAGCAGGGAAGTGAACCATTTTCTAAAGTTGCACCTGTAGTAATGCATCCAAGTATACAGAAAGACAGAAATGAAACATTTCTCCAAATACCTCTTAACCAATATATCCCATATGTATGCTGAAACGCAAAATTAAAACATTTACCCAAACAAAAACAAGAAACTTTTAACTAAACAACCACTGAATTTAATATGTCCATGTAAGCACAGACACCAAGCATGCACAAGCCCAAATGAGAAACAGTTACACTTGTGACCCCTTCATATCTATGTCCAAGCATGCACAAGCACAAATGTGATACACATACCATAGGAAATCTTCAATAAATATGGCCAGGTATGCATAAACACCAAAATGAGACATTATATCAGAGGACCCCTATAGTAGTGGGTGCAATTATGCACATGAACCGAAATAAAACATTTTCCCAAATAACCACTTTAGTACTGTCTAAAAACACACAATCATTCAAAAAGCAAGAATTCCCAAGGAATCACTCCAGTAATATGTTTAGGCATGTGCAAGAATCAAAATAAAGCATTTTCCCAAGTGACACCATCAGTAATTTGTCCAAGTATGCAAAAGAACTGAAATGAAGCATTTACCCAAACACCATTAATATGTACAAGTATGCTGAAACACAATATTAAACATTTTTTCCTAGCAACCACTGCAGTTATATGTCCAAATATGCACAAGCATAAAATCAAGCATTTAACTAAGCAATCACCGACTTTAATATGTCAAAGTAACCACAGACACCAATGTGGAACATTTACCCAAGTGACCCTGTCATTAATATGTCCAACTGTACTGAAAGGCTAAAATAAAGCAGTCACCCTAGTTACTACTGCAGTTATGTGTTCAGGTATGCAGAGGCACATTTAACAGGATGACCCTTTCATCAGTATGTCCAAGTAAGCACAGATACCAAGATGAAACATTTACCCAAATGACCCTTAAGTAATGTGTCCAAATATGCATGACCACAATAATTACACATTAGCCAAGTGACCCCTACATTGCTATGTCCAAGTACCATAAGCACAAATATGAAACATTTAACCTAAGGATCCCTCAATAATATGACCAGGTAAGGTATGCTCAAAGACTAAAATGAGAAGTTTGTCAAGGTGACCCCTTCAGAAATATGTGAAAGTATGCACATGTACCGAAATGAAACATTTCCCCAATAAAACGCTTTAGTAATATGTCAAAATATGCACAAGCCAAATAAAAATAAATAAAAAAAGACGTAACCAAGCAATCCCTCGAGTGAAATTTTTAGGCATGTGCAAACATACAAATGAATCATTTTCACAAGCGACACCCTCACTAATTTGACTAAGTAAGCAGAGGAACAGAAATGAAGCATTTACCCAAGTGACCACTTATTTATATGTACACGTATGCTGAAACACAATATTACAACATTTAGCCCAGAAACCATTATAGTGATATGTCCAAATATGTACAAGCACAAAAATCAGACATTTAACTAAGCAATCAACTACTTCAATATGTCCAAGTAACCACAAGCACCAAGCATTCGCAAGCACAAATATGGAAGATTTACCCAAGTGACACTGTCATTAATATGTCCAACTGTACTGAAAGATGAAAAATAATGCATTTACCCCAGTAACCACTGCAATGTAATTGTCCAGTTTGCAGAGGCACATTTAATGTCATTAATATGTCCAGTTATGCTGAAAGACAAAAAATAATGCAATTTACCCCAGCAATCACTGCAGTTATATTGTCCAGTATGCAGAGGCAGACTTAACTATGTGATGCCTTCTTCAATATGTCCAAGTAAGCAGAAATACCAAGATTACACATATACCCAAGTGACCCTTGAATAATATGAACTCTATAGAAATCTCAAATTTTAATTGAGTAAAATGTAACTCTATAGAATTGTCTAAATGTGTAGTATATTGTGTAACATCTTGTGATAAAGTTTATGTTCTTTCAACTTACTTTTACACAGTGTTTCTCATGTCATTTGTATTGTAGTGGGTTATACTGTATTTGTATTGTATTGTGTGTGGAGATTTCCCTCCCCAGGCCTCTGCTGTAAACAGGTTCTGTAGACCCAGTCAGACCACCCCAGTAAGCAAATGTCAAATAAATAAAACAAATAAAAATAATTAAATAAAGTCTATTATTGCATAACCACAATAATGTGACACTAAACAAGTGACTCTTTCACTGATATGTCCAAGCATCCACAAGGTGTGAAAGAGTTATCCTAAAGACCCTTTAGTAATAAGCCCAGTCATGCACATACACACCATAAAGACACTTGTATCTCGGTAAGTCCTTCAGTGATATGTACAAGTATGTGCAAGGACTGAAATGAAGCATTTCCTCATGCAACCCTTTTGGTAGTATGATCAAATATGAACAAACTGCACATGAAACAGCCAAAACAGCCAAGCAATCTCTTCAGTAGTATATTAAGGCATATGCAAGCATCACAATGAACCATTTTCACAAGTGACCCCTTCATTAATATGTTCAAGTTTGAAGTATCACCAAAAAAGGAAACACATACCCGATTGACCCCTTCATTAATATGTACAGGCATGCAGACACACAAAGGTAAGACAATTACCACTGTAACCATTTCAGTTACATGTCCAGATACACAGAAGCACAAAAGTCAAACAGTTAATGAGGTGATCTCTTCTTTAATACGTCCAAGTAAGCACAAATACCAACAAGAAACATACACCCAAGGGGCCCTTCAGTAAATTGTCAACTAATGCACAACCACAATAATGAATCATTAAGCAAGTAAACCCTTCAGAACTATCTCCAAACAGGCATAAGCACAAATGTTACACATTTACCCTAAGGATCTGTCAATAAAATGGGCAGGTATGCACAAACACCAAAATGAAACATTTCTCCCAGTGACCCCCTCAATAATATGTTGGAGTATGCAAATGTACGGAAAAGAAGCATTTCCCCAAGCAATCCCTTTAGTAATATATCAAAATGTGCACAAACACTAAAAAAGAAACAATTACCCAAGCCATCTCTTCAATAATATGGTTAGGCATGGGCAGCCATCAAAATAAACCACTTTCCCAAGTGACATCATCAGTAATTGGTTCAAGTATGCAGCGGCACAAAAAATGATACAGTTATCCGAATGACTAATTTATTTATATGTGTAAGGTTGCAGAATCAGAAAAATAAAACATTAATACTAGCAACTACCTCAGTTATATGTCCAATTACCAAAAGGAAAGATTTTCCCAAGGGACCTCATCAGTAATACATCCAAACAGGCACCAGTGGTAAAGATGGAACAGTCAACTGAGTAATCTCTTCATTAATATGTTAAGGCCAGGTGTGTGCCAGCATGGAATTTTGCCAAGTAACACCTTCAGTAAAATGTACTTATTTGCAGAGGCACAAAAATGAAACATTTACTCAAGTGAGCCATTCCTTGATAGTATGCTTACACACAAAATTAAAACATTTAGCCAAGCAACTACTTCAGTTATAATGTCCTAGTGTGCACCTTCACAAAAATCAAGCAGTTAACTAAGGTAGCATCTTCTTTAGTAAGTCCAAGTAAGCACAAATCCCACACTTGCACAAACAGAAATGTGAAACATTTATCCAAATGATCTCTTCATTAATATGTTCAAGTATACTGAAACACCAAAGTAAAAGTTACCCCTAGCAATCACTTCAGTTTTCAGTTAAATGCACAAGCATGCAGAGGCACAGTTAACAAGGCAACCCCTTTTTTAGTATGTTCAAATAAGCGTAAATATCAAAATGAAACATGTACCCAAGTGACCGAGTAGTTGTATGTCTAATAATGCATTGCCACATTAATGATACATTAAACAAGTGACCCTCTCCTTACTATGTCCAAGCAAGGACAAGCACAAATGTTAAACATTGTCCATACTGACTTCTCAATAATATGTCCAGGTACACTAAAAACACACCAAAGTGATGCATATATCCCAGTGACCCATTCGATAATATGTCCAAGTATGCACATGTACCAAAAGGAAACATTTCCCCAAGTGACCCCTTTAGTAACATGTCCAAACATGCACAAGCACAAAAACAAAAAACAATTGCCAAACAAGCTCTTCAGAAATATCTTGAGGCATGTGCACACATCAAAATAAACCATTTTGTCAACTGACAACTATAGTAATTTGTCTTACGATGCAGAGGCATGAAAATGAAACATTTACCCAAGTGACCCCTTCATTAGTATGTGCCAGTGTGCAGAAACACAAAAATGAATAATTTATCTTCAGTGACCGCTCTAGGTATATGATCAAGTAATGAGATGAAACATTCCCCAAGTGACCCCTTCATTAATCTGTACCGCCATGCATAAGTACAAGAAGTTGAACAGTTACCCAAGAAAGCACTTCAGTAATATGTTTATCCATGTGCAAGCATCACAAAAAACAAGCAAGAGTTTCTTCTGCTGTAGACGTGGATACACAGAAAATACTATATGCATTACTCTCAACCTCTTTGCACACAAAATCTGGACCGATACTTAAATAATGTTGAGGGATAATGTCCTAAAATAGGAACAAATGAAAAATATTGCTCTTATAAATTTAGAAAGTTGCTAGAATAAAAAGGTCTTGTATTACAATGCACTTCCTGAAGGGCAGGACGTAAAAAAAAAAACAAAAAAAAAACAAATGCATGTCCTTATTTAGTAAATTTAGTCATCACTGATTGGTTACAACAATACAGAAAACCACAAACCTTATGAGGAAGTGAGGAAAAGTATGAGGCAATAATCTGGCCATTCTGCAAAAATCTGGACAGTTTAGAGGTATGATTTAATTAAAAAGTTATAAAGCACATGGACCAAATTGATTCCCCTCTTAAGGTTTGCAAGTACTGCTCTATCCAAAGTAGAAAGTCCCTGAAGATTACATTTCTCTTTTTCTGCATTTTGCAGATCATAAATCCTAAACAATTGCTGCATACAACATACTTCAAACTTTATGAAGCCCCCCAAAATATGTATTTAACAAAACTCACCAAAGAAAATATGGCAGCAGGAACCAGAAGCACTCCAAGATCTTATTGTACTATTTTTTTGCAATTTCATCACAGAAACAGCAGCTCTTATGGTATTTCATTAAATAGTAAATAACCCGTAGCAACCAAACAATCCATTGAGGAAACAATCATGTGCAGCAACTGAATACTAAAAAAAAAGTTCCTGTTGTGGGCAAGGGTGGATTTATGCAGAAAAGAGGGGCGCAATTGCAGAGAAGTGATGACAAGGGCGTGAATAATTATCGAGTGGACAGATACTGGGCAAAAATTAGAGGAATGGGGGTGTACAACTGCATTCAACAGAAAAATACACTGAGAATGATGGGTGAGTTGTCGGATATTCCAGGAAGTGCAAGAGTAACATTTATTTTGCAATGGCAAGCTGTACTGGTAACGGATCGGGGATAACAATGGAAACAGAGGGAAAAAAGGTATCTGATGACCGAATGTCATTTTAAGGTGAAGGGATCATTATGATGGGGGGAAATAATGGCTAAATGTTAGAAAAAGTGTGCGGATTCCTGTAGTTTTCCTTTAAGCATTTTCATCCATTAACCTGGACTTCTTCAGAACTAAAATCACTTAAGACAGTCCATCCCTTTTTAAACCCTTAATATGCTAATTAACAATCAATTGTCAAAATTCCCCTTCCATTTAAAGGAACACATTTTAAAAAACTCATATTGCTTCAAAAATACACTCTTCATTTAAAATTAACAAACTCAAAGTACAAATTTTAATATTCTAGCATCACCAAAATTTAAAATAGTTAGTCTCAGCAGTTATAATTTAGCTGCTCTCATTCTAAGCATTGAGTTAATAGACACATAATCATTGAGACTTGGCTTTGTTGTAGCATCCAGTTTCAAATGCCAGTGAAGCTCTCTATATTCTAACTTATTTGGAAATGGAAGGGGAATTTTGACAACTGATTGTTATATATAATGAGTATATTAAGGATTTAAAAAGGATGGGCTGTCTTAAGTGATTTTAGTTCTGTAGAAGTCCAAGCTAATGGACGAAAGTGCTTAACTTTACAGTTTCCATTAAATTTTTGTTTTGTCTTGGAGTGCCTTGAGTCTGGTTGCCATGGAATTTTCTATTGTGGTTCGAGTTTTAACATCCCTTGACCTCCATGCTATGTCCTTGCTTATGAGGTGGGCTACATAGAAGGCTTTCCTTATCACTGTGGAAACTTGGTGTCAAAACTCAGATTGCTATCAACCCATGATACCAAGTCTCACACCACTGGGTTGGAACTCAGGGAGGTGCTGTCAATATTATAATCTGTAGGGAATTCTGTTTTGCCAAAGGGAATAATAATGCATTTGTTTGGCATTTAGTTTTAGACCATGACTTTGACACCAATCATTTGTTTGTAGGAGATGTTATAATATGTCCAAAGAAGAATCACAATTACTTTGAGAACTCAGATCCAACCAAAAAAACAGGATTATGAAACATGACAAAGGTGGGGTATGGTTTTGTTTGACAAACTGGACTACAACAACCACCTTCTTGAGATTTTTTACAATACTGATAAATATCAGTTGACATCTAAAAATGAAGTTTTCCTAATGCATATATATATATATATATATATATATATATATATATATATATATATATATATATATATAGTGATTCTGGGTCTGCATGGATGGGTCATGGTAGATGACCTCATTAAGTTTAAAATAGCAGAGTTAGAGAAACTGTAGAAAATAGTCATATTATAATAGAATGGGCCCACAGAATCAATCCCCATCTGAAGAATCCAAACCTGCTTAGACAATTTATTTTGAAATGTCTAAATTTTAATGACAGGATGAGTATTTTCAGAAAGAGTAAGGAATTTGTAGGATCTTTGCTGTTAAGTGTGATTTTCACATACCAGACCCATCCATTTAGGAGGTAACACAAATGGATCAGAAACGGAAAGACATTGGAAATTAGGCAGAAAATAATGCGAGGTGCTCAGCTCCGCTAAGTTGAACAATATCAGTTAATTACTGTCTTATCTTCACTATTTTTATGCACTCATGCATGTTGTGCCAGACTTTAGATTTGCTAATTGGTGGGTCATATTTTTCTGCAATTTTCTGAACTGGATGGTTAACATGGGTGATTTATTGTTGCCTTAACAGTGATCTGTGGATAATGGACCAAGTATTACATCTTTGTACATGTTTACAGTTGTTGGGGGAAGGGCAATGTTTGTCATTATATACCTAGATCATTCAACTATTCTGCTTTCCATTCCACATCTAGGTGAGAATGACAATAAACCTGAACTAGTGGGGTTCCTGGTTGTGGAAGTGCTGGGGACTTTGTAGTTATTTGGGTAAACAGACTCACTTCAGTTTCTGGTTTTAAAAGGCAACATTTTTGTTTTTATTTAACAGTAGCAGTCTGAAGTTTGTACAAGTCTTTGTTCCAGATAATTACCATCACATAGTTGTATGGTTTTGTTGGGTTCCTTTTCTGTCTGTCATGTTATACACCATAACATTCCTCTCAGTAAAGTGAGCTGGAATTGATATTGGAGACACTGGCATGGTGGCCATTTTAGGAGGATGTGCAGGAAGAAGGCATACAACTTTCCAAATTTTACAGACAGTGAAAATGAGAGGCTTAGATAACCCATTTCAGTATATGAGGTCTTGGCAATGATTGACTCACGTAAGGCCTAGAAAGGAACTGATCTGGATAGTCTGATTCTGGGGCTCTTCAAAAAAATGAAAACAGGAAATATCCCAGATATTAGTTGAAATGTTCACAGAAATTGATTAAGGGGACAGTTTCTCAAAGTCACCCTGTTTAGCTGTGGCTATTTTGTTACTTCAGCAAAGACCCAACCAATCCTAGCTCTGATATACTCATTATATATATATATATATATATATATATATATATATATATATATATATATATATATATATATATCTATGTGTGTGTGTGTGTGTGTGTGTGAGTGTGCATATACACATATATGTATTTATATAAATCTATTTTATCTAAACACATTTCCCCAACATTTTATCAATAAGTCAGTTTGATGGCAAATCATTTTACCTAACATTTAAGAAAGAGAAAATACACCTAAAATAAATGTTTTTGCTGGGGGGCAAGCCTCCCTGTGTTTAAAAATACTTAGCTCCATGGTCACACAACCACAGAGAAAGTTAAAAATGGATAGCGGTGATTCACTGTGAGTGGTGTTTGCTCTTTTCACTGTGGTAATTTGGCTGTGGGCTCAGTATATTTAAGTAAGAAAGGTATAGGAGTGTAGATGGGATTGCTCCCCCCTGCAAAAAACATTTATGTTTGGTGTATTTTCCTTTCTTAAACATGTTAGATAAAATAATTTATTGCTAAAATTTTATTCATATATTGTATTTAGATAAAATGAGTTCTGAGTTCTTATGTTACATGTACACACACACACACACACACACACACACACACACACACACACACACACACACACACACACACACATATAGTTAGATAGATACATATGAAGGAACTACAAACATAGGAATGACTAAGAATGGTGCACAGGGAAAAGTGTAGAACTGAACTTTGATGCATTATCACACACAATTCCTAAGGCACAGCCTTAGCATGGTGAGCTATGGCTACAGTGTGACTGAAGACTGCAGTTAAAAAGATGATATAGTAAAGTAGCTAAGTGGGTCTGTGAGACAAAATTCTACAATGAAATATTGTAGTTAATACATATTTCATCCTTCTCATGTTGTAGGTACTCTAATGAAGACACCTTAAATTAAAAATTATGTTACAATGCACACAGGGGGCTTAAACTAGCATCCCCATACCATGAAAGCAAAGCTTTAATATCTTGAGACCCTTTTCCATTTCTAATCGCTAACAGTCATACTGTGACCTTAGAACTATGGAAGTTAACAGAGAAGTGTGAGTGACATATAAAACTTGCACTGTATGAAACTCCATCTGTACTACCCGAATAGGTTTTTAATTAAAAGCTGTACATTGTGAGTGCTCTCATCCTGGATCACTCTGAGGGGCTTCATTCTCTTCCTGTTGCACAACTGCCTACTCTCTGCAGTGGCTTAAGTGACAATGGAGAGAAAAATTGCACTGTGTAAGATCTGTGGGTGACATGCTCTAGCAGGCTGTATTTGTAGCTAATGTAAGTTATACTTTCAGTACACAGGTGATGTCTACTGTCTTACCTCATCCTCTCATCAGCTTATAATGACAAGCTGTCAACTTCTAATAGCACTAAAATGATGAAGGCACTGTTGCCCCATGTGTGTGATACAAAGGAATGTGTGACAGCCTGGACGTCAGTCCTATACTAAGGCCCATCAAAGCTTTCCTGTAAAAACCTCTGGCTTTATTCCTTGTAAAGGAAGTAGAGAAAGATTTTACTTTCCTTCAGATACCACATTTGTGCTCTAAAAGGAGTACTACATTCTCCTTTTCCAGTCATAATGTCTTACCTAGAAGAAGAATATAAAAATGACAGATACTTCACACCAACACCTGTTCTGGCATGTGCTATCAGTGGCACAATGATGGGCCTCTCATCTGCATGTCAGATGCAGGGCCATGGTAAAATGTGTACTGTATTACCAATGTATCACAATGGCACTTTTAGGTGTGAAACATGCCAGTTTATATGTTGTTAAGAAACAAGCATTACAGTGACACAATTTCAATCAGATTATATGTAGAATTACAAATCTACCTTTAGAGGCCTGGACTAGACCTCAAATGTGCAGTGCTGCCCATGGTTGAGCTACCTCTTAAGGAGATGGAGGAGTTTCTGGCTTCTATCAGAGGTGCTTCCCACCACATGATCACACAGTGCGATGATGGATATTAGGGCAAAGCCTGAGCATCCAACAAGATTATCAACAGTGGATTCCCCAGACATGTAGACCTCTTTCTCTAAGTACTTCTGACCCCTTGCTTACTGTCCAGCTTTATTTTATCTGTCTGATTTATGCTATACAGGTATAACAGGGATTCTCCCTACAGGGCCATCTGTACATGGTATGCAAGTATTTTTTTTTTATTGCTGCTATTCATACAGCTCACTTTTTTTGTATACTTCTGATGCTTGGTCTTACTCAGGATATTGTATCTTGATGTATTCACAGCTGATTTTTTATCCATCAGTAATACTTTGAAAGTGCCACTGCCTGATGCTGGAGGATTTGCAACCTATGATAACGATGATGAAGATGTGCTATCACAATCAGGGAGTAGAGAGGGTGTGTGTGTGTGTGTGTGTGTGTGTGTGTGTGTGTGTGTGTGTGTGTGTGTGTGTGTGTGTGTGTGTGTGTGTGTGTTGTGTGTTGGATACATGGAATATGACCACTGTAACCCTTACACATACCTTGGCACAGCACAGGAATCACATACCATGCAGGGAGGACAGGCTACTGGGAACACATGCAATCAGGGAAATGTGGTACCCCTAGTGGACACATGCCTAAATCTGCCCCTAGCTTCCATAGACAAAGAGGTGCAGGTGGGTGGGTAATGTTGCTCTCTCAAGACATGGTTATTTCCCTGCCCCTGAGGTTAGTTTTCAGTGGTCATAATTCAACATATGTGCTAGGCCATTGTTGAGGAACAGCTAGTACAAACTCAGCCATCGTGGAGTTACTAAGGGTAATTCAGGGTGTATAAGATGACCCGTAGGTGTGCATGTCCTGTATGTGTGATTGTTTTGATAGGCTCAATCATGTACTAGAATATGCCATGTCCTCTAACTTACCAAAGGAGAGGCAGCAGCCATGAACCCTTTCCACCTCTAGCTCCACAGTTGATAGCCATTGTGGACATGGATCAAGCTACTTCAGAACTATCATTTCCATGACCACATCTGTTGTGGAACTGTCTATGCCCAGCAGAGAAAATCACCATGGTATGGCAGTCATAGCATTGGTACAACTCATAGCAGAAGTCAGTCATGGTCACACAACATACCAACATCTAGCCAGGGTTGTGGTACAACTGGTGTAACTTCTAATCGAACCATTTCTCATTGGTGGGTGTGTACACTGGATGATCAAGCCTGTACGATGCAGCTTGCCCTGGACCTGTCCAGTACATCAAGCCACAGTGTTGTAGCTGATACTGTGTACCAGTAAATACACACTGACCCCACCACAGTCCATGATATAACAGTCTCTCTCACACACACACACACACACACACACACACACACACACACACACACACACACACACACACAAACACATACATACAGTCTTCCACTGATGATGTTCCTTCGTAATCTCTTTTACATTAAACCCTGCACACTGAAACCACATACACAAAAGCACCACTTATTTTAATGCTCCTCAGCACTCACACATTTTCCTTTGAAAGCTATGCACACATGTTCTCCATCCCCAGTCTGTGTAAATGATGATAATTGCACCCTATTCTTTGTACATTTTTACTTGGGTTACTTATGTCTGATGCACAGCATGGCCAGCCTGTGCATGAGTAAGTACAGCCCAGTGTTGGTTTTCATACAGCACTTTTAACTGTAGTGAATCTTCTTTAATTTGGTTTGCTATTTTTTTGTGTGTAAGTTGCTGCCTCTTTGCTAGCATACTTCACCCACCTCCATCTGCCATGATTGTCTCCTGCTGCTGGCTCTGCCAATAGCCCTTCATCTGACTCAGCCTCTACAGTCCGATGTGTTGGGATCTATTGCTCCAGCAGGTACCCACCCTGTTGTAACTGCCTGCCATGTATAGTACTGTGTAACATTGGACGCACTGAAAATATATTTGCACATGTTCTAGGGCCATGCTGCAGCACACCACCAGATGAATCCAGGCAGCCAAAGTGTGCCTTCAGCAGCTCAAGCACATGTCCAGTAATGTTTCTTTTTGTGATTGGGCATGATTGCATCCTTGGTCTGTTTAATTTTGTATATTTCTAATGGGTGTCATAAAGCAACGTTCCAGGACATAATCTGCATGTCCCACAAAGGAACCCTATCAGATGATAGAAATTGCATTTGACTGAATCCCATTTGACTAAGACCGAAAGACTGAAATTTCAAAATACTGAAAACTCACTTGACTGAAACCCATAATACTGAAATCTTACAATGCTAAATTTCAACACACTGAATTGTAAAGTAGATGATATAAAACCAGAATAGGTGGAGTCTACACCACCAACACTCCCCAATGCAGGGGGCTGTGCCCCCCACCCCCCTAACTCTATATACTAACTTCAGGATTGCACTACAGTGGGGAAAAGATGTATGCCCTTTTCCCCACTATATTGCGATCCTGGAGTTAGTATATATACAGTTAGGAGGGGTGTGGGGGGCTATGGAGTATGGGGGCATAGCCTCCCACCTGTTCTGGTTTTATATCATCCACTTTACAATTCAGTATATTGAAATTTAGCATTGTAAGATTTCAGTCAAGTGATTTTTCAGTATTTTGAAATTACAGTCTTATGGTCTCAGTCAAATGAGTTTCAGTCATATGAAGTTTATATCATCTGGTAGGGATCTCCCTAAAAATGTCTTTGAGGGAAGTCACCCCCCTCACAAAATGTCGGTACAAGTCACAGGTATATCATATGTTAAAACTGTGATAACTGCCTATGTTACCTGAGGACATACTATGAATGATACATTGTACATCACATCAGTGGGCAGCTGATGGAGTGATTGCAGTTTAATGGACTTCCTTCCTAGTTTACCAGGTGGGACCTTTAATTCAGTGTAGTTGCAATCTCATTCAACCAGTACCTCAGGGAAATAGGCTATATAATAAAAGGCCCAAGTGGTGTTGCCTTTCTCATCTGTAGTATGTGGGAACCACATATGCTCCCCAAAATGCTGAAGCATGACATAGAGAAACTGATGGAGTATTCTTAAGACAGATGCCTGAGACACATGCAGTGTTCTGAAGGGTCCCTGTAGCTAATATATGTTAAGCCACACATGCCATAGTGTCCACTAAGATAGGCATTCCATCACACTTACATGACTGCACGTTAGGTCAACACATGTCCACAATGTCTTCCATGGTCCCAATCCACTCAGTACCCATCCACAATATCAGTGTCTTGGAGTCCATGAATCATTAAGAGCAGTTAGATGATATGGCAACTCAGGGGTCAGAGTCATGTACCACAAAGCTTCTTGCAGATTCACATTAACTAATGCTGCACCACCCTAATATTATTTAGAAGTTCCCTTTGCATGACAGCAGACATTCATTTGAGTTCAATTATACAGTGTGCACAGCTCTGAAGCTTGTTTAAACATTTGTGAATTCCTTTGCCATTTTGTTTTGCTTTATTTACATACACAGGCCCACTCATTTTAATAATGTTGCAGTCTGCACTGAGATTGAATTTGCTGCTCTGCATTCCCTAGTAACAGTATGTGCCTATCTCTGAATTGCACACCCTTCACATGGCCACTTGTCATGCAATTTGCTTACCACAATGGAGACATTTTTTCCTGAATCTGGACCTAAGTAAACTACAGAAATGAATAACACTACTCCTTGACAAGATCTATTACAGGGTTAAAAAGAGGATATTGTTGATAAGATTTATGCATTTAAACAAAGACAAAGGCAAAAGATTAAGCTGACGTATGCTAATTTAATACATGTAAATTAGTTTCATTGCATCATATAATAAAATACAGACTGTGTCATTTGGTATAAGGTTAGTGTGTCAGGAAACTACAAATAAGACGTTGATCTGTGTATAGGATGAGCCATAAGAAACAAAGAAATAACTTTGGTTGAAAAGAAGATTAAAGCAGCAAAAGGTTTATTGGAAACTTAAAAGAAATCTTCCCTCATGCAAAGGGTAGTAAACAATATGCACTGGCAGTTCGTGATACACTGTTACCTGGTTAAAAGTATTGCCAATACAGCTTGACTAAAACCAACTTCTTTGCACATTTGCACTTTTGTAGTTTTACACTGATTTATTTTCAAAGATACTAAGGGCTATAAAGGATTACATTTTGTGAGACATGGTGGTACTAAAGGTGAACTGTGTGGTAATGTTAAATCATTATGAGGGGGAAATGAAAGGGACTGAGATGAATTCAAATCTTCATAAGAGGAAATGAAAGTGAATGAGATGAAATAAGAATAAATGATAGGTAAAAAGGGGAACTGAGTATATATGAATGCAAATGAAATTGAGAGTATTATTAAAAAAAACACTTGGCATACCCCTCAGTTCCTAAGTTTTAGGCATATATTCTCCAATACTGTGCTGAGATTTACTGAAATTTTCATAAACTTAGATCTATTTAACAGCGCATACATTCTTATGTGATCTAGTACCCTAAGAATATCTACTCTTAAAATAGAGGACATTCACCGGGATTTAGAAAGGACTACCACCAGTGGTAACCCCTGGCATGGTCATTTCCCAATAGCAGTAGCCATTTCTGATTCAGAGACAGAACCCCTGCAGTAATTTTACATGGTCTGTAGAATCACTGCAGTGGTCCGTCTCCTCTGCTGAACCAAATGCTAATGAAGTATTCCAGGGGAGTGGTGTATGCTAATTAGCCATGTGTTCTCTCTTGGAAATTCCCATGGTAAGGTATTTATACAGTCAAGCAATTCAGAGAATCAAGAGGCAGCTGAAGTCATCCTATATGACCAAGCTAATTAACTCAGGTAAAAGTTCACATTTACCCCCTTACTTTCAATAGGTGAGTTCATGCTAGAGATGAATGCCAGGAATTTAACAGACAGGAAGTAATGAGTGAAAGTGCAGATCTGTATGTGCGTGACAGCATGTGCAATATGTGAGTCTATGCAGATCGATGCATGGTCTCAGGGGTGTGTGTTTGTGTCTGTGTGTGACTTTGTCTACCTGGGTGGTCATAATAGGGGGATTAGATAAGAAATATTTATTTGTGTGTTTGTGTTTGTGTGTGTGTGTGTGTGTGTGTGTGTGTGTGTGTGTGTGTGTGTGTGTGTGTGTGTGTGTGGTGCGCAAGCATGCTCATATATGGGGGGCTGCCACACTTCTAAACTACCCTAGGCTAATGAGCAAATCCTAGAACACTGAGGTGAGCACTAGACAACAAGAACATCCTTTGTTACTAGCCTTGCTCACATAAATAAGTAGTAGAATAGGCTTTGCAGAATGAATGACATGAGATGTATGGGGGTAACATAGAGCTCTGTGTGCTTTGCACAGAAAGCAGCTCATTAAATGAGCAGACCTTTAGTCCTGTAAGATAACACTAGAAACCAGGGGTCATTTCTATCTTTTTAAGTGACTTATGTGGAAAAGAACTTTGAGCCTTGTACATTTAGCACAGCAACTCATTAACAATACAAAGCCTTAATCCTGTATAATAATTAAAGACTTAGAAAAGTTACAACTCTTTCATCCTGATATATTTTCTGATCAATAAGAAGTATGAAACTCTTAATGCCAGGAATTATTGACTAACAGTAACAACAGATTGTCTCTGGTTTCCTGTACATGTGCGTGAACCACTGTAATCTGTTCTCTTTGACCTTCTGTGCAATTTGGGCTACTTTGGATTCTGTTCTGCGGCCTCATTTTTCAGTAGTCCTGCAGGATGCAACCTACCACCCACCTCAGACAATTCATCTCCATCACCTCTAGCTTCCTTAATTGCTCTGCCCCTGGTTTCTGTACCATAGTATAATATTGGTCCCACTACTGCCTTGTAAACATTACTTTTCATTTTTTTCCATTCTTCTATCACACTATCCCTGGCACTCTTTGTTGATTCTAGTCCTGAGCTCCTCTTTCAGACATTTTTTTTCAACCAGCACTCCCTTATACTTGAAGCTATTAACATATTTCACTATTTTCTCTTCCATCTCTTTCAGCTTCTTCAGACTTCCACATATGCTTCCATGACAACTGCTGTACTCAGTTATTGTGCCTACAATTTTGCATTCAATTCCCCAGTCCTTTGGTGAAATTCCTGTTCAGAGTCTGCTTGACATGGTACATAGTCGGCAGAGAGGAGCTTTGCTAATGTAATCCATCACCAGTATGAACAGCAGCAGGCTCAGAACTTAACCCTAATGCACACCCACTCCCACTCCCAATGGGAACCCCTTTGTGAATCCAAACATTGTTTATGCTTGCATCAGAGCATGCTTACAAATAGCCTGGGATAATTCTACCAATGCTTCTGGGACCATGAACCATTACAGCATTGTCAACATCAGCTTTGTTGGGACCTTTTCATATGCCTTCTCAAGTCTATGAATGCCAGTTTGGTCTCTTAACTCATCTCCAGTTTCTTCTCTACTCTGTGTCTCACTGCAGACATTGGGTCAGTTGTGCTGCATCCTGATCTCTATCTGAACCACTCATCTCCAGTTTGATATGCTGTACTGCTCACAGTTGTGAATATCCCCATTGTTCTTGTACAGAGACAATAGCATCCTTATTCTCCAGTCATGTGGGAATTTTCTTTCTCTCCATACTTCTATGAGTACCCTGTAGAGCCGTGTCTCCCCTATCTCACCCAAACTCTTGTTCATATCTACTATGGCTTAATTTTCATTATTGCTGCTCCTACTTCTACGGTTGCTTTATCTTCTTTTTTCAGTTCAGTCTGTGTATTGAACAGTATACCTTCTATGTAGTTTTCTTCATCAAGAAGTTGCTGACAGTAGTCTGTCCATCTACCTTTGATGTGAACTGGTGAACTGGTTGTTGCTGGCTTCCTTTGTGAAGGGTGTCTGACTATCTTCTTTAGCTTTCTGTCTCTGCCTTGCAAACTGATTTGTTTTGTGCAACTGTCGAGTCCCTTTCCAGATGCTAGTAGAGTTCTCTTAGGTTCATAGGTCATAGGTTCATACTAGGCTATCTGCCCTGGGGCATTTATAAGCCTAGCCTGATTGTGTTTGGCTTACGCCACCCCTTGATTTGAGTATACTGTGCCCTTTTTAAAATTTAGTTTACTGTGCCTCTGTCTAATAGTGACACGGAAGTAATCTCTGGGACAAACCTACGATCCCCCATCTACTCATCAAGATTCTTCTTGAAGAGAGTCAGTGAGGTGCTCTGCCTAACATGAATTGGAATTCTGTTCCAGAGCGAAGGGAGCCTCTGGGTTATGAATCTGTCCCTCCAGCATGTTCTATTTATTTCTGTGCTGAGGTTCAAGTCCCTCGAGCGTGTGGCTCTAAAGGATTTAGATTTACTGAGGTGGAGCATGTCCATTATTTATGGGTTGGACATAGCTTTATATGTCAGGCATAGATCGCCTCGAAGTAGGCGTTATGCAACTGAGTAGAGCTGGAGTTTTTTTAACCAAGCAGTGTATGGCATCTGTTTGAGTCCCTTGATCCTCCTGGTGAGGTACTTTTGGGGTCTTTCTAATTGCTGCAGGTGTCGGGTAAGGTACGTCCCAAAGGGGGCATTGTATTCTATGATGGGCCTGATGAGGGATGAATAAAGGGGCACAATTACCTCTCTTGATCTAGCTGTGAATCCTTTCATGATGAGGTGGGCTATGTAGAAGGTCTTTCTAACCACTTTGGCAATGTGGTTGTCAAAGGAGAGATTGCTATCAACTTGGGTCCCCAGATCCCTAATTACTTTCTCTGTACTTAATGGGTTACCACCTATGTGGTAATTTGTGGGCACATTGTTTTTGCCAAAGGGTATGACTATACACTTTTGGCATTTAGCTTTAGACCATGGCTCTGGCACCAGTTATCCGTCTCTGAGACCTTTTGAAGGATGTTTGTGTCAGCTGGAGAGTTGATTATGGCGCCCAGTTTGCAGTCATCTGCAAACTTGGTGAGCCATAGTCCTCCCACATTGGCCTGTACCTCAGAAAAGTAAATACCAAACAAGAGAGGTCCCAGGACAGAACCTTGTGGGACACCACTTGTGACCGGTTTTGAGTCTGACATGGCTCCAGCAACTCTGACTCTGTGGGTTCTGTCATTGAGCCAGTTTGCGACCCATCTTGTGACATAGGAGTTTATATTTAGGCTGGAGAGCTTATCTATGATGCCCGAGTGGGGTATTGTGTCAAATGCCTTTGCGAGGTCCAGATAGGCTGTGTGGACCTTCCCATCATCTATGGCCTTGGTGACTGTTTCGAAGAAGCCGACCAGGTTCATAAGGCAGGATCTGCCCTTGACGAAGCCAAATTGGGTAGGATATAGTGTCTGTAGGTCCTCAATGTCTTTATTTATGAGTTCCATAATGATCCTCTCCATAGCCTTGCAGACTAGGCTAGTCAGGCTTATGGGGCGATAGTTTCCAGGGTCCATAGAGGCACCACCTTTGTGGAATGGGACCACTGTTGCTGTATGCCATTCTTTGGGCACATATCCTGTAGTGAGGCTGAGATTGTACAGCAGTTTTACTTGAGGGATTAGTTCTTCTTGGAGTTCATGTAGGACGCAACCCGGGATGCCATCTGTTCCCATGGAAGCAGTGTTTTTTGCTTTGGAGAGGGCGGCCTTCACCTGAGCATCAGAGATGTTTGGGAGGCTGCACTCTGCCGGGATAGATACTTGCTGTTTTGGGGGGTGGGGGGTGGAGAAGTTTGCACTGAACTTGTCTGCCAGGATATTGGCAATATCTGTGGGTGCATTGTATTTTTTGTCATTTAGAATCAACTCAGAACAAGTCTGGGAGTTGCATCCCAGGTTCCTAACATAACTGAAAAAAGCCTTATGATTGTCTTTAGTGTTCTGTGCAATTTTTCTCTCGAAGCTGGCCTTGGAGGATTTTATGAGGGATCGTAATTTTTTGCTAGTACTGATCAGAGATGCCTTCCCTTTTAGGGATTTTGCTCTATCATGTAGTAGCTTCCTCCTTCTGTTGTACAATTTATTTATGGCTGTGGTCCACCAGACTGGACGCCTGCCTTTGGATGATTGGGCCTTGATTTTGTTTGGGCTAGCATGATCCATGCATTCCTGGAGATGTCCGTAGAATGCGATTATATAGGATTCTGCAGTTTGGGCCGTAGTTTCCACTGGCCCTGGGGCTTTGAAGGATTCCACTTCAGTTTTAAGAAGTGTGAAGTTCGCTTTTGAAAAGTTTTTCACTCTGGTTTTCTGGGCTGGGGGTGGGGTCGGGATGTGGATATCCAGTGAAATTAATTTATGGTCTGATCTTACCAATGAGGGATATACTTCTGGTATGGAGCATAGAGTCCCCATGTTGGTAATGATCAGGTCTAGTATGTTTTCCCCTCTTGTGGGAGTGGTGACTAGTTGTTCCATAGCATTTGAGTTTATAAATTCCAGGGACCTTTGGGCTAAGGTGCTGGGGCTTGAGTAATGCTTCCAGTTTATGTTTGGGTAGTTGAAGTCGCCCAATATAATGGTGTTTGGAGAGATCTTCATGTTCTCCAATGTTTTCAGGAAAGCCGAGTGGGATTCCTGACTTTGAGAGGGTGGTCTGTAGGATGCTTTAAACTGAAAAGCAGTCTTGCCCACTGTCAGTTGCACATGGATGGTCTCTGATACTTCGTGCAATGCCACTAACCTGGAGGTGCGGATATCCTTGATAAATATGGAAACTCCCCCTCCTTTTGTGGTTCGGTCCGGATTTTGGAGCCGAAAAGCATGATATGAGGTATAACCTGGTAGTGCTGGGGTGCTCTCTGGAGCCTTGAACCAGGTTTCTGTCACTGCACAGATATCGATGTTCTCCATACTGAGGAGAGCTTCGAGTGCATGCATCTTGAGGTTAAGACTTCTGACATTTAGCAGCATTACCCTTAGTTTCTTGTTCTTTGTGCTGTCTATGGAGGTGGGTTTGACTTTTGAGCCTTGCCTAAAAAAGGCACTATGGGCATGGCAAGAGCCTTTGCCAATATCCAAAAGCCCAGGGGTGACAGGTGCAAGCCGTCCCTAGCGAAGCAATGTGGCTTGTCGAGCATGTCATCCCAGGCTGACAGACACTGGACCCCCTTTGAATGACACCAAAATTTTAGCCAATTGTTAAAATCAATCATTTTGTCTTTATACTGTGGCATCATTCTAGGTGAGGGTTAGATGCTGCTCAAGGTCAGGGTCATACCGGCTTGGGCTACATGATCAGAGAGCTCCTCTATGTCTCTTTTCATGTTGTCAAGAGAGGTACATCTCTGGTCATTCATGCCAGCATATACAATGACTGAGTCATATTTGTATTTGCTTTGGAGTGACCTGAGTGCTTGCATTATGTGGCGGATCCTAGCGCCCGACAGGCAGCTCACTGTGACCTTCTCTTTATTCAGCCTGGTGAGCGGGACGTCAGTGTGTGTCTGACAATAGAGTCACCTATTACAAGAGTATCAGGTGTGTTATTCAGCCTTAAGGGCTGTGACTTCTTGGCACACTGACTTTGTGTGCTATGTGTTGTATGTGTTTTGTTTTGGGGTAGCGTTTGTTTGGATGTCTGCTTTGGAGGTCTCTGTTGCTTAGGTAGATTTTTATTTAGAGCCTCCGAGTATGTTTTTGTGTTTTTATGTGTTTGGTTCGCTTTGTGGTGGGACTATGTGATACTAGAATTGTGTTGTGTGAGGTTACCTTCTCCTCCTGACTGGTTACACCAGTTTTGAGATGAGAGAGCTCAGCCTCCAGTTTTGCTATATGGTTGCATCTCTCACATACATTTGAACCTGAGAGGGTTGCCCATGTACATGAGACAGTTGTAACATTGCCTCAAAATTCCCAGATTCACCAGCTGGACTGGAGAGGAAACCATTGACTGACCTTTGGACATGCTAGAGTAATATAGGGAACTGAATTAAAATGGACCAATAGGGGACACGGTAATTGTAGAGAGTATAAGAGTAAGTAGTGCTTATGGTTTATTAGTGCTAACTTGCAAGATTACTTATTTGGACCAGTGAGGGGCCTTAGAATGAGAATATGGTGTTTAATTTGAGAGATAGAGCAGTTCTAAGGGAAAAAGTGAAGAGCAGACTTTGTGGAGCCAGGAATAGTTTAAACCCAATTAGGCGGCGCTGCCCGATGTTGCATTATGCGCAAAAACGTGCAAAACCGCGCAAAAGAGGGTTTTAAGAGAGGGAGATCAAGGAGTTTGGAATTGACCCAAAATGGCCAATAAAACTACAGTTTCAAGGCAGTAACCACTCCCACAGGGGCAGGCAGGCCGCTCAATGTTTATCACTGCCACTAATGAACACAGAGACTTCCCTTTAACCCAAGCAAACAATGGCCTCCAAGAAACTTACAAACAGTTCAGAACAGCAAATCTGTAACTGAACTTTTTTAAATCTCAGAAAAGTGGGAAAAAAGCAAGTTTTTTTGTTTTTTTGTTTTTTTAAGGAAAGCAGAGGTTCACAAGTATCAACAAGTTAGAACAGTGCAGTAAATGACCCCGCAGTTCAGTGCTAGGCCAGAGACAGATAAAATGCAAGTTTTAAGAAAAAAACGATTTTGAAATTAAGTGCACGCAGGAAATTCAGTAATCAGCTCTAGGTTGTGTTCTAAATACAGTTACCAACACAGAAATCAAGTTTAACAAGCCAGAAAATGCTCAAAAGTAGGCGTCAATGCAGAAAAACTTAACAAATAATCTGAAGCAAAATACTTAAAATCTCAAAAGTGGCTCCTTTCTTCTCTCAGCGTTTTCTCCTCTTGGTGGGTGCTTCACCAACAGCCAACAAGTCCAAAAAGATGCCAAAACCATGAGGCAATCGGGTTTTAAGAGAGGGAGATCAAGGAGTTTGGAATTGACCCAAAATGGCCAATAAAACTACAGTTTCAAGGCAGTAACCACTCCCACAGGGGCAGGCAGGCTGCTCAATGTTTATCACTGCCACTAATGAACACAGAGACTTCCCTTTAGCCCAAGCAAACAATGGCCTCCAAGAAACTTACAAACAGTTCAGAACAGCAAATCTGTAACTGAACTTTTTTAAATCTCAGAAAAGTGGGAAAAAAGCAAGATTTTTTTGTTTTTTGTTTTTTTAAGGAAAGCAGAGGTTCACAAGTATCAACAAGTTAGAACAGTGCAGTAAATGACCCCACACTTGAGTGCTAGGCCAGAGACAGATAAAATGCAAGTTTTAAGAAAAAAACGATTTTAAAAATAAGTGCACGCAGGAAATTCAGTAATCAGCTCTAGGTTGTGTTCTAAATACAGTTACCAACACAGAAATCAAGTTTAACAAGCCAGAAAATGCTCAAAAGTAAGCGTCAATGCAGAAAAACTTAACAAATAATCTGAAGCAAAATACTTAAAATCTCAAAAGTGGCTCCTTTCTTCTCTCAGCATTTTCTCCTCTTGGTGGGTGCTTCACCAACAGCCAACAAGTCCAAAAAGATGCCAAAACCATGAGGCAATCGGTTTTAAGAGAGGGAGATCAAGGAGTTTGGAATTGACCCAAAATGGCCAATAAAACTACAGTTTCAAGGCAGTAACCACTCCCACAGGGGCAGGCAGGCCGTTCAATGTTTATCACTGCCACTGATGAACACAGAGACTTCCCTTTAGCCCAAGCAAACAATGGCCTCCAAGAAACTTACAAACAGCAAATCTGTAACTGAACTTTTTTAAATCTCAGAAAAGTGGGGGAAAAAGCAAGATTTTTTTGCCTCTTTCTAAACCACAGCATCTGTTCTCTTAGTCTCTATGTTAGAAAAACAGTTTTGCTTCTTAGTCTTGTCCATCTTTTCCACCTCCAACTTTTCCTGCATTCCTTTTTTCTTTTGATTACTTCTTGGACTTCAGCAATCCACCATTGGCTTTCCTTATGTACCTTATATGTTTTTCTTATTGATCAATGCTGCTGTAGCCTTAACTATATGGGTTATATCCTGCCAAGAAAATAATGGATAGCCAGCTTCCAAAACTTCAGGCCACGTCCCACATACCCAAACTGTCAAGCAGCTTGAGCTGAGCTGACTAACATACAAGTTTGGATATAAAGCCCTTCAGAGCTTTCTTGTCATGGAAGAGTACACTCCTCTGAGGCTTTTGAGGATTGGTAATCACCTTGTGCTTTCCTTTGTTTTGTAGATAAATTCCCTTTGGGCAAAAACCTTCAATTTTCTTAACTTTATCAATGTTTTATTCATTTACTCTTCAGGAAGGTAATTTTAAAACTAGGAGTGTTGCTTTTAAAGGACTGCCTTGAGACTGTAATGTACTTTTAAACCCAGCACTCATTTTTCTGTCAGTTTAAAAGCAGTGTTAACTAAATGAAAACATATCTTCTGTGATGAAATTGAGTTTATTTTTCCTTGTTGGTGCTGGCATAGTGTTTGAAAGTGCTTTTTACTATGTTGTTTTCTGTCAAAAAAAATTAAATAAAGTAAATAACATTTGTGGACTGCAAGTTCTATCAGCATTTGCTGCTTGTCTACCCCATGAAAGAGGCACTATTTTCATCTTGACCATAGAACAGACTACCAGTCTCACAGTCGGTCATTATTCTAGCAACAAAAAGAAAAGGTTAAGCAACAGCCTTTGCCACCACAGTTGAATAGCAATTTTCCTCAGCCGTGGGGGGGGGTGACTCAGCTGTAGACATTTGTTGTATCTCAGACAACTCATCCTAACCCCAGATCCCTCTGGTGTAGCACCTACAGCCAAATCCTTTTTGGCTGCTGGAATCCCTTAGTGGGCAGAGATACTCTTGTCAGTCATGGGAGAGGGAGCAGGGAAGTTTTCTCTATTGGCCCATTTTTCCTTTCAAAAATAAACAGAAAACCTAGCATGTATCTACTCAGGGTTTAATTCAGGCGATTGATCCTTCTTGCAAAACAGTTTCTGGTAAAAGAAAGAAGAATTTCTCTTTTCCTGAAGAAATTCAAGATTCTGAATCTGAACAGGAAGATACTGCAATGGACTCAGGGTGTTTTGTCAAATTTCTAATTCAGACTTAAAGGAGAGCTCAGTTTCTTATTCTCCTTGTGGGGGTTTATTTTTCTCTGCTACTATTGCTAGAATGTCCCAGTGTTTTCAGTGGAAGAACACTGAAGTTTCTCAGTCCCTCAGAAACTACTATGAGTTTTGCAGAAAGATTTTCCAGAATCTACACTTATTCCTCCTGTTCTGTTAGGTTTAGAAGATGTGTGTGTGTGTGTGTGTGTGTGTGTGTGTGTGTGTGTGTGTGTGTGTGTGTGTGTGTGTGTGCAGCTGTATGCAATTTTTCTTTTGGTCAGCCAACTACCCCAAAAAAGGCAAATAGAATGTATAAAATTCCTGTTTTTTTTTATTTTTTATACACTATTCCCAAACCTGGCCAACAGCTATAGCCTTAGTTGGTTCCACTGCTGCTATGCACCTAGTTAATTTCAGTCTTACTCTTTCTGATAATGATGGGAACATTATTGATAGGTAAGGGGAAAAGTGTATAGTTCTACATCTTTGGTTTTCAGAATTTTGAATTGTCAGGTTCATATATTAAAGCTTGTTCTGACAAATTGTGAAAGTATGAGGAATGCTTTATCTGCTGTAAATAATGAAGTTTATTCTTTTGCACAGTTCACTATTCATTGTTTGCAGTGTATTACATAGCTCTGTTGATACTTCTTCCATGGCTATGGCCACTGGTACTGTTTTATGGAGGTTTTTCTGGCTGCATTCTTAGAACTTTCCAAATTATTTTAAAAATAACACTTTAAATAAACCCTTGGATAGACATTTAGTGTTTGTCCATCTGCTGCAGAGGTGAGCAAAAAGGGCAGATGAAAGGGGCAAGCTGATCCGGAGAATCTCTAAAATTTTTCAGCTCTCCTTTTTTGAATTGTTCACTCCTATTTTTGCAGAAAACAGAACAAACAGTCTCAACAAAATTCAGGTAAACAAATGTTTAAGACGGCATGACAAGGGAGTTCTAAAAAGAAGTGTCTAATCTCCCCAAACCAAGGACAGTCCAATATGTTTGACTGATTATTCAAGAGACCTTGTGACCCACTCCCACCCTGGCCCTGTTTTTCTTCCTGAAAGCCTCAATTTCCTTTTTTTTTCTTTCTCTGGCAATAGATTGCTTCAGACAAATGGGTTCTGAATATTATTCATCAAGGTTACAGACAGCAGTGGGAGGATATTTCCCCATTCCAAGGGGTCATTCATCATCCTTCAGATCAGATTATTTTGTTTGGACCTGTCCTTCACCACATGGTTTCCCAGAGACTGATAGAACCAGTTTCTCCTTCCCAAGTGGGAGCGTTTTTTATTCAGTGGTGTTCCTTGTGCCAAAAAGAAAACGTGGTGACCAGTTCTGGATGTTTTTTTTTAAATCAGTTTGTGATAGTGCCCTAATTCAAAAATGATGTCACTTCCCAAACTGTTACAGCTTCTTCTTCTTTTAAGTTTTCTGATAAAACTAGACTTCTAAGATGTTTATCATTACATCCCTATTCATGCAGACTTCAGACGTTTCTTAAGGTTTTGTATGTCTGGATCACATTATCAGTTCTCCACCTTAACCTTCGGAATTTCCACTGCACCAAAAGTGTTCACAAAGTGTCCAGCTCCAATTATAGGTCATTGCAGCTAACAGTCTATCCACAGTTTTCAACAGTCAAAAGCTATTCTTGACTCCCTCACAGAGGAATGTGTTCCTGAGATGTTGACTAGACACTTCAGGTCAAAGAGCTTTTCTTTCACAAGAAAAAATAGATCTTTATTTAAATCAGTTTCTAAGGTTTTCCACACAGTCTTTGGTCACTGTGAGGGAATACCTCAGGATTTTGGGTCTCATGGCATCTATGATTCTCATGAAACCCCTGGCAAGACTGATCATGAGAAAGGTACAGTGGCATCAGAAATCTCTTTGTTGCCATCATCAACACCCTTTATCTTTTCAAATTCCAGTGATTGGGTTTGGCAGAAAAGAAATATTTTGGTAGAGACTATAGATATCCTTAAATCCAGGTCTCCACTTGTCTCTCTCCTTGCTCCAAAGCAATCAGTCACCACAGATAATTCAGACTTTGCTTGAGGAACAACTAGAGGAGGGATTAAAGTGCAGGAGTGTGGGACACCAAGGAGAGATGCAAGCACAGAAGTATCAAGGCTCTCAGCTCTCTGAACCATCTTTGGATGCTGAGACCTCTTCAAAGTGGTTTCAGACAATACCACAGTCTTGTTGTACACCAGCAAGCAAATCTAGCTGACTTGAGGTTATAACATGGAAAACAGTTTTACTTTTTGCTCTGACCTCTGCAGGAAGAGCATGTGAGTTGCAAGCTCTTATGGTTTGTCAGCCGTAAGTCATTTCCATAGGGACAGGGTTTCTTTGAGAGCTAATCCTTCTTTTGTGCCTAAAGAGGTATAACATTTTACTTTAAGCCAAACTCCATCTCCTCATTTTCTTTACTGAGCCTAAAAATGAGGGATAAAGGATACTCCACACCTTGGATGTCCAAAAACACTCAGGTGCTATCTTGACAGAACTATATCTCTCAGATGTTTGGATTAATTGTATATTTCTTGTGAAGGTAAGAAAAAGGGACAACCTGTGTCAAAACAGACTATTTCCAAATGGTTGTCTAAGGTTATTACCTTTTGTTATACTCACCATAATTAATCTGTTCCAGGCAAGGTTAAGGCCTTCTTTACCAGGGCCTTGGCTTCATCTATGGCTTTTTGTAAAAGTGTAGATTGTAGAAATATTCTAGAAGCTGCTTCTTGGTCCTCTGTACATACTTTTACAAAGCACTATAAGCTGGATTCCTTTTTTAGCTCCAGACCAAGTTTTTCTAGGATGATTCTCCAGGGGTTCCAGTACTCTTCTCCTTCCACCTCCCAAATGTAGTTAGCTGTGGTAATCTAACTATATAACTAAGGCTACTGCAGCAGTGATAAATAAGAATAACACAGTACAGTTATGTAACCTGAACTTACCGTAACAGTAGATGTTCAAATGATCACTGCTGCAGTAGCCTCTTCCTCCCTGAATCCCTCTCGTTTTTTGCCATTTTTTATGCCAGGGTGTGGATATTTACATTTTGTTGTTACTAGCATTGTCTTTTCATGGCTCATCTTCTTTCTCTCTGCTGGCGGGAAAACTCTGAAGGGCTTTCCACCCAAACATGTCTTTTGTCAGCTCATTTTGAGTTGCTTGACAGTTTGGGCATGTGGAAGGTGCCCCGAGGCTTTAGAATCTGGCTGGCCATCATATCCTTGGCAGGATATAACTCATACAGCTAAGGTTACTGCAGCAGTGATCATTCAATCAGTTAATTTATGATAAGTTCAATTGACACAGCTGTACTTTCCATACTTTGCTTGATTGCATATCTGCTCTATAGTCTTCATATATGCTGCTTTGAGATGTTACTGTTCTTTTCATCTCCATCTATGTCCTCTTCTTACTGAGGTGTTAAAGCCCTGAGTAATTCCTTGAACATTGACATTTCTCTTCAGTCAACTTACAGGTCTTCAGCTTAGTGTCTGTTGGCTTTAGAGCCTTCTCTGACTGCTGCCTGCATCTGACTGTGGCACCCACTGGTTTATGGTGTGGAACGACTGTTTCAAGGGGACTGACTTTGAAATCCGTGACTCTGGCTCAATGCACTTTCTTTACCAGGAGGAATTTTACTTGGGTTGCATGCTTACCAGCTTTGTATGTGATCCTGTCACTGTGTCTCTTGCTGAACCATGTGTTACCTACCTTAAAGTCGTTTGCCATACAAAGGTGTTGAATGGCATTTCCCTCTTTAATCCTTTTGCATCACCCATTTTGACCCAAGCAGTCTTTATATCCAGTTCTGCACGAACCAAAAAGAAAAAATAAACTGAAGACCACAGACGAAGAATCCACTTAAACCACCAGTTTATTGCACCTCTAGCACTTCGGCAACCACCTTCAAGGAGTATAAAACATCACATAACTTACACAGTTTATATACCCTAATACATCTAACAATTAAACAAGCAGCCTAAACCAATTAATCAATAAACATTAAAAAATATTTAATACTACTTTCTCATCAGATAAGAAGCCTCCAGTTACATTCCACATTCAGACCCTGAGGAAATAAAGTGTCATATTTCAAAATAAAAATACTTTCTTTATATAACAACTTCTTTTTATACAAATCTTCAGAAAATACACCCTTCATAATATGTTCCAAGATAGTGGCTTGTAACCCATTTGGATTAGAATTGTGAACCAGCATAAAATGTGTAGCAACAGGACTATCTTCTTTATTATTTATAATATTCCTGACATGCTCCTGCAGTCTAGATTTAAACTTCCTTTTACTTTCTCCTATATATACAAGGTTACACGGACATTTCAACGCATAAATAATACCTTCAGTATTACAGCTATATATATTTTTAACCTCAAATACATGGCTATTTATATACTTAAAAGTTGGAACAATATAATGACATACATTGCAATGACCACAGGGTGAAGTTCCTAGTCTCTGCATGGTCCTATATTGCAATGTCTCAGTTTGATATTTAAATTTACTATGTACCAAAATATCTTTTAAATTCCTACCGCTACGAACTGAGATGCCTAAAGACCTAGACAATAAATTTTTTAGGTCCATTGATCTAAACAAAAAATTCCAGTAGTGTTTAACAATATCTATTAAAACATCACTGAAAACACTATATGTAGAGACAAAATAAACTAATCTTTTCTCTTGATTTCTAACATCTAACTTATACCCCTTACTTCCATACTTATAAGTACCAACTTTATGTTGTTCATTAATAACCTTATCTGTAACTGTTTGAATACTAGCTTCACTATAACCCCTCAATCTAAACATCTCACTAGTCACACTAATTTCTTTAAAGAAGTCTCATACATTCCCCATAAGGCAAGGAGACCAAAGTATGAACTGGATAACAGCCAGTCCCCATCAAATACTGATTACTATCAGTGAATTTTCTATGCACAGACTTACGTAAGATATTGCTGTCCTCCAAAATCAGATGTATGTCTAAAAAAGTTATATCTTTGCCTACCTGTATGCCATCAAAGGAAAGTCCAAATCTATTATGTTGCATAACTTCTATAAACTGACCAACATAAGATATCCCACCTTTACAAATAAAAACAAGATCATCTATAAAACGAAAATAACTAACTACATAATTTAAAAAAAAATATATATGATATAACCATTCTAACTCATACAAACCCGTCATCAGGTTGGCATACATGGGGGCAAAAGATGCCCCCATGGCAGTGCCCTTGATTTGTCTGTATAATTGTTCATTAAACATAAAAAAATTATTATTCAAACAAAATTCCAATATTTCAATAATATAATACGTTACTGGACTATCACCCAAAAAATATTTTACTGCTTCTAGTCCAAACTGACACTGTATGTTAGTATACAAACTAACAACATCAACACTTATAAAAAACATATCTGCACTCCATTGTATTTTAGATAATTTTTCCAAAAAATCAAAACTATCCCTAATATAACTAGGTAACTTTATTACTAAAGGGAATAAATATTCATGAAAAAATTTCCCAATATTAGATAAAAAAATATTTTTGAGCAGATACAACAGGCCTACCAGGTGGGGCAACCCCACTTTTATGAATTTTTGGAAAACAGTAAAATAAAGCCAACTCACTGTCATCAGTATTAAACTTTTTATCTTTGTCATTTTGTGAAAAATATTTTAACCTCACTCCCTTAGATATAAGGGTGTCAAAGTCATTCATAGCCTTAATATATTCATTTGTATTACTCTTAACATAGGTATTGATATCATCTAAATGTGTCATAGCGCTAGAGGTGCAATAAACTGGTCTTTTAAGTGGATTCTTCGTCTGTGGTCTTCAGTTTATATCCAGTTCTATCTGTCTCAGTATGAGCATCCGGGTTCTTCATTATCAGCAACTCATGTTGCTTTGCTTTATTTAGTAGGTCCTATGACTGTTGCCTGAAATTACTGTTTTCCTCACCATCACAGCTGTGCTGTGGGACATAGGCTGAAGTAATGAATACTGCTGTATCTTTACACTACAGCCTGATTGCCAAGAGTCTGTCTTTAATTCTGATGACACTCCTCACCGTTGTCAGAAGACTCTCCTTCACCATTATAACCACTCCATTGCTAGTAGCTCCACCCCTTACATAGGAACCTTTGAATCCCAAGCCAAGTAGCTTTTTTCCACTGCCCTTCCACTTTGTCTCCTGGGTGCACAGAATGTCCAGCCTCCTCTTTACCATCATGTCACCCACCACCAAGCTGTGTCCTGTTAGTGAGCTTATATTCAGGGCAAGAATCTTTAGTACTCTTTTTGCAGGAGTACATCCAGCTTTCAATTAACAGTGCTATCCCAGGTAACCCATATTAGGCAACTGCACACAGGACAGTCTCATATTGACCCCGGACTGCTGCACTTTATGGTGGGGACATACTATCCAATACAGGCACATAGACCCTGCATTAACATATTCCTGTGGTGCAGGTTAGAGTAGGCTGGGTCTACAACCCACTTGTCTCCGACACAAATATTCATTCTCATTTTTGGTCACATTGGTCAACATGACTCTTTATTTTACTTAACCTTTGTTGACTATGTTATTCCTACTAGGATAGTAGCCTCTTTTCAGGGGAGACCTGAGGTGGTATTTACCATGGGAAATTTGAAACGGGCATTGTAGAATTTACCCTACTCATGATCAGCACTTGCGGTGTTGTTTGTAAGCAAGTATGTGCACATGTCACATTCCTGGCACTGAGGCAGTTGGGAGGACGGTGTGCAAGATGGAACATCAACAGAAGGGAGCAGAGGTGAATGCCAGCTTGGAAGTCGTAAGCAGCATAATAGTAGAAGATTTGGAGGAAGCTTTTCAAAAAAAGCTGTTTGATCGGACTGAGGAGACAGTCGGAGAGGAGTGTATAGTTACAACCCTCCAATTGGGAGGATTGTGGGATGATATACTTTAAGAAAGGATTCCACTTCGGTTTTGAGAAGTGTGAAGTTCGCTTTTGAGAAGTTTTTCACTCTGGTTTTCTGGGCTGGGGGTGGGGTCGGGATGTGGATATCCAGTGAAATTAATTTATGGTCTGATCTTACCAATGAGGGATATACTTCTGGTATGGAGCATAGAGTCCCCATGTTGGTAATGATCAGGTCTAGTATGTTTTCCCCTCTTGTGGGAGTGGTGACTAGTTGTTCCATAGCATTTGAGTTTATAAATTCCAGGAACCTTTGGGCTAAGGTGCTGGGGCTTGAGTAATGCTCCCAGTCTATGTTTGGGTAGTTGAAGTCGCCCAATATAATGGTGTTTGGAGAGATCTTCATGTTCTCCAATGTTTTCAGGAAATCCAAGTGGGATTCCTGACTTTGAGAGGGTGGTCTGTAGGATGCTATAAACTGAAAAGCAGTCTTGCCCACTGTCAGTTGCACATGGATGGTCTCTGATACTTCGTGCAATGCCACTAACCTGGAGGTGCGGATATCCTTGATAAATATGGAAACTTCCCCTCCTTTTGTGGTTCGGTCCGGGTTTTGGGGCCGAAAAGCATGATATGAGGTATAACCTGGTAGTGCTGGGGTGCTCTCTGGAGCCTTGAACCAGGTTTCTGTCACTGCACAGATATCGATGTTCTCGATACTGAGGAGAGCTTCGAGTGCATGCATCTTGAGGTTAAGACTTCTGGCATTTAGCAGCATTACCCTTAGTTTCTTGTTCTTTGTGCTGTCTATGGAGGTGGGTTTGACTTTTGAGCCTTGCCTAAAAAAGGCACTATGGGCGTGGCAAGAGCCTTTGCCAGTATCCAAAAGCCCAGGGGTGACAGGTGCAAGCCGTCCCTAGTGAAGCAATGTGGCTTGTCGAGCATGTCATCCCAGGCTGACAGACACTGGATCCCCTTTGAATGACACCAAAATTTTAGCCAATTGTTAAAATCAATCATTTTGTCTTTATACTGTGGCATCATTCTAGGTGAGGGTAAGATGCTGCTCAAGGTCAGGGTCATACCGGCCTGGGCTACATGATCAGAGAGCTCCTCTATGTCTCTTTTCATGTTGTCGAGGGAGGTACGTCTCAGGTCATTCATGCCAGCATATACAATGACTGAGTCATATTGCTTTGGAGTGACCTGAGTGCTTGCATTATGTGGCGGATCCTAGCGCCCGACAGGCAGCTCACTGTGACCTTCTCTTTATTCAGCCTGGTGAGCAGGACGTCAGTGTGTCTGACAATAGAGTCACCTATTACAAGAGTATCAGGTGTGTTATTCAGCCTTAAGCGCTGTGACTGCTTGGCACACTGACTTTGTGTGTTATGTGTTGTATGTGTTTTGTTTTGGGGTAGCGTTTGTTTGGATGTCTGCTTTGGAGGTCTCTGTTGCTTAGGGAGATTTTTATTTAGAGCCTCCGAGTATGTTTTTGTGTTTTTATGTGTTTGATTTGCTGTTGTGGTGGGACTATGTGATACTGGAATTGTGTTGTGTGAGGTTACCTTCTCCTCCTGACTGGTTACACCAGTTTTGAGATGAGAGAGCTCAGCCTCCAGTTTTGCTATATGGTTGCATCTCTCACATACATTTGAACCTGTTTGGAGGAGGAGAGGGTTGTCCATGTACATGAGGCAGGTGTAACATTCCCTCAAAATTCCCAGATTCACCAGCTGGACTGGAGAGGAAACCATTGACTGACCTTTGGACATGCTAGAGTAATATAGGGAACTGAATTAAAATGGACCAATAGGGGACAAGGTAATAGTAGAGAGTATAAGAGTAAGTAGTGCTTATGGTTTATTAGTGCTAACTTGCAAGATTACTTATTTGGACCAGTGAGGGGCCTTAGCATGAGAATATGGTGTTTAATTTGAGAGATAGAGCAGTTCTAAGGGAAAAAGTGAAGAGCAGACTTTGTGGAGCCAGGAATAGTTTAAACCCAATTAGGCGGCGCTGCCCGATGTTGCGCTATGCGCAAAAACGCGCAAAACTGCGCAAAAGAGGGTTTTAAGAGTGGGAGATCAAGGAGTTTGGAATTGACCCAAAATGTCCAATAAAACTACAGTTTCAAGGCAGTAACCACTCCCACAGGGGCAGGCAGGTTGCTCAATGTTTATCACTGCCACTAATGAACACATAGACTTCCCTTTAACCCAAGCAAACAATGGCCTCCAAGAAACTTACAAACAGTTCAGAACAGCAAATCTGTAACTGAACTTTTTTAAATCTCAGAAAAGTGGGAAAAAAGCAAGATTTTTTTGTTTTTTTGTTTTTGTTAAGGAAAACAGAGGTTCCCAAGTATCAACAAGTTAGAACAGTGCAGTAAATGACCCCACACTTGAGTGCTAGGCCAGAGACAGATAAAATGCAAGTTTTAAGAAAAAAACGATTTTAAAAATAAGTGCACGCTGGAAATTCAGTAATCAGCTCTAGGTTGTGTTCTAAATACAGTTACCAACACAGAAATCAAGTTTAACAAGCCAGAAAATGCTCAAAAGTAGGCGTCAATGCAGAAAAACTTAACAAATAATCTGAAGCAAAATACTTAAAATCTCAAAAGTGGCTCCTTTCTTCTCTCAGCGTTTTCTCCTCTTGGTGGGTGCTTCACCAACAACAGAAAAATATTTTAACCTCACTCCCTTAGATATAAGGGTGTCAAAGTCATTCATAGCCTTAATATATTCATTTGTATTACTCTTAACATAGGTATTGATATCATCTAAATGTGTCATAGCGCTAGAGGTGCAATAAACTGGTGTTTTATGTGGATTCTTCGTCTGTGGTCTTCAGTTTATATCCAGTTCTATCTGTCTCAGTATGAGCATCCGGGTTCTTCATTATCAGCAACTCATGTTGCTTTGCTTTATTTAGTAGGTCCTATGACTGTTTCCTGAAATTACTGTTTTCCTCACCATCACAGCTGTGCTGTGGGACATAGGCTGAAGTAATGAATACTGCTGTATCTTTACACTACAGCCTGATTGCCAAGAGTCTGTCTTTAATTCTGATGACACTCCTCACCATTGTCAGAAGACTCTCCTTCACCATTATAACCACTCCATTGCTAGTAGCTCCACCCCTTACATAGGAACCTTTGAATCCCAAGCCAAGTAGCTTTTTTCCACTGCCCTTCCACTTTGTCTCCTAGGTGCACAGAATGTCCAGCCTCCTCTTTACCATCATGTCACCCACCAACAAGCTATGTCCTGTTAGTGAGCTTATATTCAGGGCAATAATCTTTAGTACTCTTTTTGCAGGAGTACATCCAGCTTTCAATTAACAGTGCTATCCCAGGTAACCCATATTAGGCAACTGCACACAGGACAGTCTCATATTGACCCCAGACTGCTGCACTTTATGGTGGGGACATACTATCCAATACAGGCACATAGACCCTGTATTAACATATTCCTGTGGTGCAGGTTAGAGTAGGCTGGGTCTACAACCCACTTGTCTCTGACAAAAATATTCATTCTCATTTTTGGTCACATTGGTCAACATGACTCTTTATTTTACTTATCCTTTGTTGACTATGTTATTCCTACTAGGCTAGTAGCCTCTTTTCAGGGGAGACCTGAGGTGGTATTTACCATGGAAAATTTGAAACGAGCATTGTAGAATTTTCCCTACTCATGATCAGCACTTGCGGTGTTGTTTGTAAGCAAGTATGTGCACATGTCCCATTCCTGGCACTGAGGCAGTTGGGAGGACGGTGTGCAAGATGGAACATCAACAGAAGGGAGCAGAGTTGAATGCCAGCTTGGAAGTCGTAAGTAGCATAATAGTAGAAGATTTGGAGGAAGCGTTTCAAAAAAAGCTGTTTGATCGGACTGAGGAGACAGTCGGAGAGGAGTGTATAGTTACAACCCTCCAATCGGGAGGATTGTGGGATAATATACTTTAAGAAAAAATGACCAACCAAAGTGAGCTGGAGAATGAGGTTTCATGGGGGACATTATAGAAAAAATAGATCAAGGAGATATACAAGCAACAGAAAACATACACAGACAGTAGCAGCTGCACAAGAAAAAGTGAAACGAATAAGAAAAGAGGACAGCATGAAAGGAAAATCTGTGGTAAGAATACAAAGCAAAAGAGAACAGGAAATGAACAGATAGGAGGTATGGGACAATGTAATTTTACCCTTGGTTGTAAAAGCACAAGAGGTAAGAGCATGTATTTTGATTAACAAAGATATGTTTTGTGATATTTTCTTTGTGACAGTACAAAGCACAGAGAGATTTTGTGTGAATATGAAAAAAAGACAAAATGAAAATCTTTGGAATGAATACATAATAATAAAAGCATCTATTTGAGACTAAAAAGAAGGTTCACATACAGTTTCAAACTGAAGTGGAAAGAGATACTTTAAAAGAACATTAAAAATATATGTAAAGAAATAGTAGACGTTTCACATGTTTATGATAATAGGAGTTTATGGACTGGGACACAGGATTGTAATGTTATTCTGAAAATGGAAATGGAAAAAAATTGTTCATATTTCTTCTCATATTTTTGTTCATATTTTTTTTTTCTCATGTACTGCAGCAGTCAATGTCACACATTGCACTACCTAGGTACTATTGTTTGGGCACAACATCATATGTGGTGAGAGTGACTATTATTGTCTATAATGTTTTAACTCTATAGAATCATCTAGATGTGTAGTATACATCGTAACTTTTTGTAACATAGTTTGTACTTTCAACTTATTTTTGTATAGTATTTCTAATGACATTGTATTGGGTTTTATTGTATTTGTATTGTACGGTATGTGGAGCTTTTCTGCCGGACCTCTGCTGAAAATGGGTTCTGTAAACCCAGTCAGACCACCCTGGTAAACAAATGTCAAATAAATAAATAAATACATTTCAAGTGTTATAAATTAATAGTAACAGGGGTGTTGTAAAATATTGGGATCAAAGATAGACATGTTATTTTTTTGGAAAGGAAGGACATTTAGTTAATAATTGTGACAAAAAAAATGTTATACATGCGGTAAAAAGGACATGAAGCAAAAAATGTGAACTTGAATGTTATAAATGCAAAAAAAACTAGATATTTATGGATGCATTGTAAAGAAAAAGAAAATGAGCTAAGTAGCATACATCAGAGTAGAGAAAGAACAGGAAAGTACTGAAGATGAAATAGAAACAGATGAAAATTCAGAAAAATGGGAGATACTGAAAGAAATAATGAAGGAGATGAATTAGAGAAAGAATCAGAAGTTAGTGATGAAGATAAAAGTTGGAAAACAGTGAGAAGGAAAATAATTCAATTGCTAGAAGTGTTAAAGATAGAAAAAGAAAATGTTAAAGCCATTAATGTAAAGGAGATAAGAAAGGTCATGGATAAAGCCTTAATTATACAAAATGAGTATAGTATGGTATCTCCTAAACTAAGAAACAGGCAAAAGAATAACTTAAGAAGTCGTTCAGTGAATGTCAGCAGTATGAGGGGCAGCCATTTCAGAATAGTGCAACAAATGACATGTTGATATAATTGCTCTGGAGGACGTAAGAATTCTGATACATGAAGAAAGATTATAGACACAAAAATATGGGCTGAGGAAATAACACAACATAGGGAATAAACAGCATTCAGGAACAGCAGTTCTATGTAGAAGAGTAGTGGCATTTTTGGATGTTATATTAGTCAAAATGGGAAGACTGACAATTATAGATGTAAGATGGCAAGAAAAAGTGTATAGAATTATTTCTATATATGCATATGTGATTAGAAGAGAAAGGGAGAATCTATTTCAGAAAGTATTGGATTATGTATTTGTAAACATGGATATAATAATTGCAGGAGATTTTGATTGTGACTTAAGTTGAAATAAACAGAAAAGAGAAAAATATGTAAAAATGATGGAAGTAATAAAATGCGGAAAATTAATTATATAGGTTCATAGGTGATTACTAGGCTAATGGTGCAAGACCCTTTACAAGCCAAACCAATAATACAGTGGATATGACAATATTATATCTTAATTCCCAATGTATGAGATGGGGTAGTTTCAGAGTAGTGGGTCTTTGGGTAATGGAGCCCTGAATCATTTTACAGACTGCTTCTGTCCATAAGGGACATGGGCAGTACCCTGGGAGTGAATTTATGGTTCCCTATCCATTTATCCAAATTATTTTTGAAGAGATTGAGGGATGGGTTTTGTTTTACAAAGATGGGAAGCTTACTCCATAGATGATATAGCCTTTGGGATATAAATTTGCCTCTCCTGAAAGATCTTTTAGAGTCTCAAATAAGGTTCAGGTCCATGGAACACTTAACCCTCGTATGATCTTTCTTGCGAATATAGAACATTTTCATCAGGCTGGATGAGATAATGCCTTGTAGGTCAGGCAGAAATCACCTCTAAGTAGATGATTTAATATGGAGTAAAGGGATAGAGCCTTAGTCAGCAAAAGATATGTATATGTTTTGATATTTTTTTAGTAAGAAATCTCAGGAGACATCAGTTAGGTGCATACAGAAGGGAGCATTGTACTTGAATATGGGCTTAATGATGGCTGAGTACAATGGCACTATGACTTTCATTGACCTTTATGCCATGCCTTCACTTATAAATTGAGCAACACAGCAGGTTTTCATCACTACAATAGCTACCTGGTGGTCAAAGTTGGGTGACTGTCTATCTGTGTTCCTAAGTTCTACAACACTATGTCTACTTTTAGGGTTGTGCTATCACTATTACAATTTTTAAGGATAGCTGCTGTACTGAAGGGTATGATTACACATTTTTTAACATTTAGTCTCGGACACTGACTTTAGCACCAGTTGTTTGTCATTTTTAAGCCTGTTTGTAGGATGTCAACATCACTTGGGGATTCAATGATTGCTCCCAGCTTACAGTCATCAGCGACCTTGTTGAGCCAGATGCCCCCAACAGTGGGCTTCACTTCAGAGAAGTATATACCAAATGGGAGGGTTCCATCACTGAGCCCTATGGGGCATCTCTAGTAACAGGTTTCTTGTCAGAAATGGATTCACCAGTCTGGACATGTCCTGTCAGTGAGCCAGTTTGCTATTCACTTCACGATTTATTTGCTGTGGTTGAATGGCGTATTTATGCTAGGGGTCCACTAGGGTGGTTTATTGTTGCCAGTAATCATAGATTTCACTCAGACAGATATTGTGTCCTGTATGTAGCTATGAATGTGGTTGCACATTGCTTTTGTGTACAGTACAGGGTAGGCCTCAGTGCCATCTGTGTTCAGAGAGGCTTGGAAGTTTAATAAGCTATCACTTAGTTTGAGGTAATTGGCCTTAGCAAAGTTCTTAACAGGTTTGGACTTTGATGGGGATTCTAGGTTAGTTTTAATAGTAAAGAAGATAATTTTGTAGTCAGATCTTACCACAGAGGAGTTAATGCATGGAAAGAAGCAGCATTCCCCCAAGTTCATGAGTACCAGGTCTGGGGTATTTGTACCTCTGGTTGGGGATCTAACTAGCTATATCAGGGTGTTTGCACAGACGAAGTACAAAAATCTCTGAACCAGTAAATTATGGGTGATATAATTCTCCCAGTTTATGGAGGGTTCATTTAAATCACTTATACATATGATGTTAGGATGAATGTTAAGAGATTCCATTAGATTTAGGTAGGAAGTGTTATTTTACAGACCCATGTTAGGGGTTCTGTAGCTAGCAGGGATATAGTTTCATAGGTTAGTACTAGGCTAACTGCCCTTGCGAGCCATTTTAAGCCTAGCCAGTTATCCCCTTGTGAGATTCGATCCCTGTGCCTTGTGTTTTTAAGGCAAACACCTTAACCATTAGGCCACCATCCCAACCCCTGATGTGATAGTAGGTCACACCTATGACTAGCTGGTCATGGAGCAGCTCCAGTCTAACAGTGTACTTGTCCTTTATGAACTCTGAGACACCTCCTCCATTTGTTTTATCATGAGCTGAGGGGGATCAAAATGTATGAAAGTCATTGCTGCCTTTGATAGCTGGGGTTCTGAACCATCTTTCCATGACTGCACATATGTCTGCATTTCCCAAGGTGAGGAGTGCTTCCAGGGAATGCATTTTTTTATTTAAACTTCTAGCATTGATCAGAAGTACCTTTAGGTGGTTGTAAATGATTTTTGTTATGTTAGAGGGTTTAACAACTTGTCACTGCCTAAAAGAGCATTGTGGGGATAGATAGAGTTTTTGCCAGTATCCGCAAGCCAAGGGATGATTCGTGCAAACCATCTCTGGCAAGCATCATGGTTTGTCGATCATGTCTCCCCAGGCTGACAGGAATTGGATTTCCTTGTTGTGACACCAGAAACTAAGCCAATTGTTGAAGTAAGTCATTTTTTGCTGGTATTGTGGCATCATCATTAGTGACGGTAGGATGCTACTCAAGGCTAGATTCCTACAGACCTTTGACACATATTCAGAGAGCTCCATCATGTCTCTCTTCATATAATCCAGTGAGGTACAGCTTAGGTCATTTATGCCCAAATGGACTATGACTATGTCATACTAGTACTTGTGGTCCAAAGACCTAAGTGCATGCATTATCTGGTAGATCCTGGCTCCAGACAGACAGCTCATTGTGATCTTTAGCCTGGTAAGGGGAACATCAGTATGTCTTACAATGTAATCCCAAACAGGTATAATGTTAGATTATATGGTGTCTTGCCTATTGGACCAGGAAGTAGGACTACTATGATTTTCAGAGTTATGTGTTGTGTGAGGCACTGTCTTTTTTGACTGTGTACTGGGCCACTAAGAGATGTTTTTAGAAGGTCTTTGAGGTTTGGCTAGCTTACTTGTGAGTGCCTCTGCATACACCGGTATATGATTTTGTTCCTTGGAGCTGGTAGTGAGTATTCTGGATGTAACATTGACAACCTGTTTTGCATTTTTCATGTGTGCATGTAAAAGCTTTGTCTCCAATGACATTATGTATGAACATTTATCACATACTGTGTTTGTCTGTTCTAAAATTAAATGGTTGTCACTGAACATGAGGAAGTTACTACACTGCCACAGGATGCCCATATCCACCAGGCCACAAATAAAGATGGCAGTCAAGTTCCTATCCATTATAACAAATTCATAGCAGGTTTGAAGAAGTAGGGCAGGGTGTCTTAAATGTCTTAGTGAGAGTATATAATAGTATACTATAGGATGACCTGGAGTGGTACTGCCTTCTGCACAAACTGGCAGCTCTTCAAGCAGCTATGAAAAGTGGACGGCTGTGGAGAACATTTTCTATAGATGATTTTAAACTGAATAGGTTTGTGTATATACAAGGCATGGTAAGTGCATTTGTGCAAATGCAAGGCTTTTATAGTAGCAGGATGAAAGACTTTAACACAGTTAAGCCTCAGGTCAATCAGATAAATGCACAGTAAGCTGTCCACCAGCATTTCCCATCTAGGATGTTAAATCAGCCCTCTGCTCCCAGCAGAGTGCAAAATACAACTCTCTTAATGTAGAATGAACTGGTTTTGATCTCAAATACAGTAAAAAATGCTTTACAACACTAGCCATAGATCCTCAAACCCTGTACTTTGTGCTTATGAAGTAAAGCCCTTAAGCATTTTGCCAAATATGTACCTATGACAGCTAATTTACACTTTATGAGGTACTCTTAATTGTTAATGCAGTTGTGTATTTGTCTTGTCTGTCAGTATCCATGAGTTATGAATTGTTCAATGACTAACAGCAACATTCCCTTGGTGAGGGAGTTTCAGTTTATGTAAAGGATAGCCTGTGTCTTGTATTCAACTTCAGTAGCTCTGAAACTGAGATTCTTATCATGTGCATTATATATAACCATTGCAAGGATAATGTAACTTTTTTATAAGAGCTTGGCCTTGAGATCTTAAGAGGGGAGGCAACTTTGCAAAAGTTCTTGCAGATTGCTATAGCAATAAACAAATAAATAAAAGCAGGTAAATTATATTTCCCGAAAAATTGTTAGAGACCCTTTAAATACACAAATTTCACTAGACATAGAATTATTGGAACACTTATCAAAACTCGAATATTCCTAAATTATCAGAGATCCTGCAATGGTATGAAACCTAGTTGATGTCTGAATCAGTGAATGTTTTGTAGTATATAATACTGCTTGCTTTTCCAGACTTGGCAATCCTGAACATCTCAGTCTTGCGTGAGTGATATATTATATATATATATATATATATATATATATATATATATATATATATGTATATATATATATATATATATATATATATATATACATATATATATATATATACATACATATATATATATATATATATATATATATATATATATATATATATACACACACATATATATATATACACACACATATATATATATATATATATATATATATATATAGCTAGTCACAAGGATAGTGCTACTAGGTTAAAAAAACATGACTCAGGCTGATTATGACTTCATTGTACATGACTTAGGAAGTCTGGAGTGGAAGAAAGTTATGGATAGGTTAACTATTGATAATTAAGAGTGCTTTTGTAATAAAAAGAATGAGTTAATTGAAAACTATCTGTCAGATGCCATACCTGGGAGTTCCATAAAATTTATATAGCCTTACTGGACAAGTATTTGAAAAAAAATGAAACATAATTGGTTAATTTATAGGAGGCATCCCATTATGCATAGGAAAACTAGATATCTTAGATCCAAAACTAGTTTGAAGATAAGTATTAGTAGATCAAAGAAAGTTTATGAACAGGACCCAGGAAAGAATAAAGTCATGACTATAACACAAATTTCTTGAGACTGACTAGCAGTTTGGTAACTGGAAGGGATGAGCAGGAGGAAATTGGAGTAACTGGATTATGCCTGCTCATCCATCCTGAAAAGAATATCCCCCTGCTAGGACTCTACACAACTCAGACCAAGAATTATTACATCTACAAACCCAAAACCAAAATAGGATGTCTTCTCTATAATTATAATCCAGCTACATCCTGGAACCAACTCCCCTTGGAAATAAAGTCCCTTCACCATAGCAAGAGTTTCAAATTGGCCATAAGAAAATACCTAAAAAAAATGGTCTTGCCACTGTAGCCATCCACCCTGAAACCACTATCCTGCCACCTATTTCACCACCTCACTCTAAATGCATCTCTAACCTTGTACTCCTACCTCTTTCACCACTTCCCTTCCTCCCGTTCTAACTAATCTTGATTCTTTCAACTCAAAAATAACCTAATTTATCTAGTCTATATAAAAGGTCACCTCTACTCTATTTCCCTGATATCTTCAACTAGCTATCTGAATATTCCTTTTTTCTCTTAGCTCCAATACAACTAGGTACTACTCATTTAAAGGGATATGTAACTGGTTTCAAAATCCTTTCCTATGAATTTATTTTGTACAAAGCAGTTAAAATGATATTGTAACAAGTCTGATATTCTTCTGCTGATGGTTAATACTTTGTTTTTAAAATTGTATTCCCTGAGGAGCTTTTCTCCCTGGGGCTCTACTGAAAAGAGCCTAAAGCTGATTGCTAATACTTCGTTTATAAAATTTAAAATTGTTTTTCCCTGAAGAGCTTTTCTCCCCAGGTCTCTGCTGAAAATGAGTCAAAACCTCAGTCAGACTAACCCGGTTAACAAATGTAAAAAAAAAAATATAATAAAAATATTCAGTTTGCTGATATCTCCCTTGCAAGTGGGGGCTTGTTTTCACTGGCCATAAAACCAGGCAATGTGAGTTTGTCAATTCCAAGGAAATTATAGTAGCTCATAGATTGTGCATATTACACACATAAACAAAACACAATGGGGAGACCATAGAATTTCCCACAAAGATGCAGTTGTTTCTATCAGCCACAGAGTGTGAAGTTAAGGTCGTTAAAGAGAAAACCCCCAATGATAGCATGCATGAAGCCTCCACATGTGGCTCATGGGGTGAAAGAAGACTTCAGTGTCAGGGCATGATGGTCAAAAGGCAGCTGGGATTTAAAATAATAAGTGTATAAGTACAAGATGGCTAATGAAAAAGGCTTTTAAACCATATGAGATCTCAGTTAAAAGCATCCGCTAATAGAAAGAAGTTTAATTTTAAATGATACTGAAATAAAAGATAATTATAACATTGTAGATTGTTATCCTCAAAATGTTTTAAGTAGTCCAGTGATTTGGCTAAAGATGCTATTAAGTTGGATATTTTGTCAAATCATACCCATTTGATTATTTCTGAAGAGACTATCTAAGGATTTGAGTACAGTAAAGTGTGAATCATCCAATTGTCTGGGTAACCTCAGTTAAAATTTCTTGAACAAAATTTCCTGATTTATTGTACCATGTTTTATGCATTTAGAGTTACCCTATAGTGGTAGCATTCCACAAAAGTGGCAGTGTTAGCAGTATAACCATGGTCTGGACAGTCTGAGTAGTATTCTTGGCAAGAGTTGTGAGTAGCCTCCTGTCTCAACACACTTTCTGATATATAACAAGTTTTCCTGGGAATGCCTAACCAGTGAAAAATCATGGCAGAATACACTCTCAGATGTGTATTTTCGAATTTCAGCTAACATTCCATCCTTTTTGGATCCCATGCCTTAGTTATTTGGAGCACTGGATTTATGTAATTTGTAATGTACCCCTATCATGTGAAGGCATGACTCTAAACACTCTGGGTTAGTGTTTGGCATCAATCTTAAAGAGTTATGTACCATCTTTTCCATGGATGTATCAATAATGATCTCTATTCATGAAAGCTGGATAACACCTCACTTGAAATTCTGTACCACTTTCTGTATTAGAAATGTATACGCAGTACAAAGATTTTACACTAAAAGAAATATGAGTCATGCACTGTTCATTACCTCTATACAGTCCTTTCTGGAAAATTGTATACCTGAGCTGTATTTCAACAACAGAATGCTACACTGCAACTTTTATTATATCAGTGACTTTTCTCAGGATCCTGGTGCTCCAAAATGGAGGCTGTATTTCTGTAATTTGTGATTTGCTCCTATCATGTAAAGGCATGACTCTAAACACTCTGGTATACTGGACAGAAAGCATGTATTATTTTTAGTCTTTTTTAACAAGATAAATGTTACTGTTTTCCTTAGCCAATGAATGTCTCACATATCTGAACTCATCTTGATCAAAGACAGTTTATTGTTCTAGTACTATCTCTCCAGCTATGATATGAGACTGTAAAGTGGCATAGATGAGAAGGAAAAGTACCAGTATTGGTATCATTACATTACCAGTCATGAAAGCTTTATTTCAGGTTTCATAGCTGCCTGGTCGCAGCTGCATAAGGTTTCTATCTGTGAAATGCACATGTATTGTAATTTTGTTTTACAATGTTTTTAAATAACTCCATGGAGGTGTGTGCTCAGACAAAGAGTAATATGGGCATTACTGCTTTTAGGTATAGCAGCCTTGAAGTAAAATAAAATGTTAGGTGCAGGGGGTGGCCCATACAAAATCATTGTTTGTTCTGAAAACCCCGATTCATAAAGGCTACCACAAAGTGTACACATTCTGAATTCAAGAACAGCCCTACCACAATGCTTTCTCTGTCAATTTACTCAGAAAGGTTACACTAGGTGTAGACATAGTGTGCACTTTGTGATAACTTTTATGAATCTGGCCTTATGTTTCCTTCTGGGACTTTTTTAATATGGTACATGTGTGTTTCTTTATAGATTTCTTCTGAGGAACTGCCATTCATCAGACTGAGATCAAGGACTTTTTGAGTCAAGGCTTAGTGATTCAATATGTCATAGGATAAAGGACCCACCCATGGTAAAGGAGATAGAATTTGGCTGTATGCCTGTAGCAGAATTAACCCTTTTAGCCAAATGGGTATGTTTGTTTCATAACACAGGTGCTCTTTGGATGCATGCATCTGTCAGGGAGCATTCAGGAAGTCTAGTAGTAGCATACCCCTGTGTGTGATGGTATGCACCTGAAAAAGCTTGGCATAGCAAGGAGTATACAGTACCTCACCTCACAGTCATCAAAGAATGAACTAATAGATGCACGAACACAAAGGTCTCTGCTACTGCAGCAATATCACTATTAGAAACTCCGCTTCTGACTCTTTCCCCAGCTGACTTATTATTGGCTAGAGGAGGATGAGGGATTGTCTCAATAAGGGGAGCAAAGGTAGATGGCCCTGTGGGAAGCGTGGCAAAATGAAACAAATTAAAATCTAAAATTCCTTTAGGGGCACATACATTTAATTCCTCCTTAGTAATGCTATGTGATATAACAAGGTGCAAAAGTGAACCTAACAAGATCAATAAGCCACTGACTATAGTGCAATAACAAGATATGTGGTAATAATAAGAGTCACCAACAATCTTTTTGCTGGGAAGATTTCAATCTTGCATAAACTATAGCACTGCTGGTGATTCCCTATAGGTTTGAAGAGATTCTGCTGATATCCAAAGCATCCACTAGTACAATCAGAAAAATAAGTACTTTTTTGTTTCCTTTGCACTTTGCTGACTGTATTTTATCATGTTGCTCTCTCATTTTGCTGATTTTTATTGTATTTTCTTCACTTTAAAAAACACTGTTCTGTTGCTTTAAGTAGCTATCGCATATCCCAAACTAGATTCAGAGCTGCTGAATCTAGACCGTATTGTAACACTTGAGCACTATTCCAGCCATCTTACATGAGGAAGGCCCTGTCTGCAGCCTTGTGGCAGAAGTGTATAGTCTGAGTCTCATCTGAGTTGGAGATTACTGCAGGAAAGCTCACTGTGTGCTTTTCTATTGGTAATATAGCTTAAAGATGTTTATTCTCATTTGTATTTAAGCCTCACATTTGTGCAAAGCTGTGCATGGTGCAGTGGGGCTTAGCAGTGCCCTGTACAGAAGAAAATGCATTGAAAGACAATTTTCTATTAGACTTCTGTTAGTGGAATTCTCCCAAGCTCCCCTGCTGCATTGCAGGTAACTCAACTGTGTACTGAGAAGCACTGCCATAGTTTCACCCCTAGCCTTCAATAGAATAAGCCCCTTTGTTAATCCTAGATCAAAATCTGGTCAAACTAGCCCACTCCCCAATAGCAGCTATGGTAAAAGCCTGCCATAATGGATGGTCAATTTCCAACTATTTCTCCATACAGCCTGATTGACATGGGCATCCTGAGGCAATGCAGTAACTGCTTCATGTATACTGATGACCACTTACTCCTAAAGCAAACAAATGCAATATGTGAGCGATGTAATTTACACTATGAATTTGGAATCAATTCTCTCATGTAACAACAAAACGGACTTCAAACAGGTTGTCAGCACACACATATCACCTGTCACACAGAACTAGTAACAATACATAAACCAGCACACTATGGGGTACTCAAATCTACCAAAAGATCAGAGACCCCCCTCAAGTGCAAATGACTTGCACACACTGCAAAGCAAATAGAATCCACTACACATAATAACGCACACACCAGTGTCTCAGCAAATAAGCCCCTAAGGCAAAACACTTCAAAAGCAAATGTATTGCTGATAGGGGACTCCATTGCGAGACACACATATGTCCCTCTCACCAGGCTGGACAAGAAGAAGGTCCCAGGCAGCTGCCTGTCAGGTGCCGGGATCCATCAAATCACACATGCACTTAAGTCACTCAACAAGAATTACAGTTATGACTCCATCATAGTACATGTTGAGGTGAATGACTTGAGGTGTACCTCTCTGAAGTATATGAAGAGAGACATAACGGAACTCTAGATTATGTGTCCCAGGCATCTCTAGCCCTAAGGAGCATCCTACCTTCACCCAGGATAATGCCGCAATGTAGACAAAAAATGATTAACTTCAACAGTTGGCTTAGCTTCTGTTGCCATTCCAGAGGGATCCAGTATCCATCAGCCTAGGAAGATATTGGTGACAGATCACACTGCTTTGTCAGTGATGGTCTTCCCTGTCTCCTGTATGCTTTTGGATATTAGCACATACACTTGCCTCCCCATAGTGCCTTTTTTGGGCAATATCAAAAGACAAAATTCCCAACATAAAAAAAATCCACTTGAGACAAACTCAAGGTTATGCTGCTTAATGCTGAACTGCACTCTCTGGAAGCATTCCTCACCTTGGAAGATGCTGATGCCTGCACAGTCACTGAGACATGGTTCCAGGCAGCAGACAGCATACAGGCCATGCAAGGCTACAATGCCTTCCACACTTTAAGACCCCAAAAACGAGTGTGAAAGAACCAAAAGTGGAAGTGCATCCAAATTCATTAAAACCAAATACACCTTGAGGCTGGTTAAACAGTATGATTCTCTTGAGCTACTCAGCCATACCCACCCCAAAGCATACCTGACACTAGTCCTCTACCTACTATCTTTAAAGTGCAGGTCATATCCGCACTCTCCAAGGCCAAAAGTATGGCCTCTACGGGATCAGATAACATCCCAGACCATTTACAAAACAATCTAACACAAAACCTAGCAGAACCACTTGGCACTCTCTTTAGCTACAGTCTGGGCACTGGCTTTGTTCCAGCAAAGATGAGAACAGCAACAGTAATCCCTTTGCACTAAGGGGGTCCATCAACCAACCCTTGGAACTATAGACCCATAAGCTTAACCAGCCATAGAAAGACTCATCATGGACCTTATCAACAAGGACATAGGTGGCCTTCCAACTCTTAATCCAACCCAGTCTGGCTTCTTTAAGGGTAGATCATGCTTATTTAACCTTGTGGACTTCTTCGAGAATGTCACCAAAGCCTTGGATGAACACAAAACAGTACATAACATCTATCTTGACTTGTCCAAAACTTGCGGCACAATCCCCCACTCAGCTGGGGATTAGACCATATGTCACTAGATGGGTAGCCAACTGACTCACTAGACAGAATGCATACTGTTAGTGTTGGAGAGGCCGCCTCTACTAGTAGACTAGTTACCAGTGGTGTAACACAAGGATCTGGAATCTACTTCTTAGAAGTCCAGACAAAAGTAGACTGTATGTGGCTTACTAAGTTCAATGCTGATTGTAAACTGAGCAGAATCATTGAGTTCCCCAATGATGTTAACATATTACAAAAGGGGCTAACACAGAAAAATGATTGGTGCTAAAGCCACAGACTACAACTAAACTCAAAAAAGTGCATTATTATCCCCTTTGGCAAAGAAGAAATTACAATACTGACAGCACTCCCCTAAGCTCAAACTCAGTAGTGTGAGATTTGGGAACACGGGTTGGCAGTAACCTAAACTTCGATCACCATGTGTCCACAGTGATAAAGAAAGCCTTCTATGTTGCACACCTCATACGTAAGGACATCACGTCCAAGACAAAAGATGTTATAACTCCTCTGTACTCGACCCTCATCAGACCACTAATAGACTACTATGCTACATTTTGCATGTACCTCACTAGACACATGCAGCAGCTGGAGAGACCATAGAGGTTTCTCACCAAGAAAATTCAGGCCTACAAAACATGACCTGCATGGAAAGAATGAAAGCTCTGTCAGTGTACTCTGTATCCTACAGGCTGCTGAGAGATGACTTGTACCTGGATTACACAACAGTCTCTGACCCTGACTCCAGGGATCTCAACACAGCCTGCACCATCAACATAACACTCTGGAGAGACAGATATATCTCCTAGAGATTGCCGCTCCTCTGAAGTAAACTCCCAATTCACATGAAGCAGAGGTCAGCAATGACCCTTTTTAAGCGCAACCTAGACAATTGGATGGGAGACCATAAATTCACTCTGGGGGTGGCACCTATGTCCCACATGGACAGGGGCAGTTGATGCTGATCATAGACTCACCCTGCAAATAAAGACCATCTAACCGTGATCAATTAGGGAACACGAGTATAACATTTCTAGGCTTGTAAAGGTCCTAGGCCATTAGCCTATTAACCTCCTATGAACCTATGGAAGGCAGTTGCTTTCTGCAAACAGTATTCATTGCTCTAATGAGAATTTTAGAATTCATAAGCAAAAGTTCTGCATGTGATAGTGGGATACATGTTGCATTGACTTATTTTTTTAAGTAATCTAGGTTATATTGCTTGTACTCATTTTTTAATTTATTCTCTGTTCAAATGCTTGCTTAGAAATGCAGTGGAACAGTTACCATACTCTGGCATTTGCCAGTGGTGTGCAAAACAGCCACATAAGGATATTTGTTGGGGGTTTATAGATCATGAAGCCCCTGCATGGAAAGTGTGGAAGGCTTTGCCTTCCTCTCAAACCAGGATGCGAATTCCATTAAAATCTCTCTCTTGCTTTTTAAAACAGAGGGAATTCACAATTCTGACATTTGAGATCATGAAAAAAGCTTACTGTGTTATTTAGTACTTGCATATACCAGTTGTTTTTCTTTACAGCTACAACTGTTTTTTTTTCCAAGTTAGTGAAGTACTTTTTAGGTTTCAGTATGATTTAGGTATGTAATTTCTAGCCAGTTCCTTCATTCTTAAATGATCATGTTACAGAAAGGCATGATTAGATGAATAATATAACAGTGTCAGACTAAGTGGGGAAAAAGTACATGCACTGTATTCAGCTTTCTTCTTTCTTTTATTATCATGGAAGAAAATATGATTCCGTGGTGCATTTTTTTCGTAATTTATTTTGCTATAACACTTCCTTAGATAACTAAAGTCCTAAACAGCCCTAATCAGTAACAGTGCACATCTGCTACTAACAATCGGAGTCCACTAACAAGTGTTTCCTACATGAAATGCATTGCTTTGAATTGGTGTTTGGGTGCTGCCTAACTGTCAGGCTTTTACTGTTTTCAGAGCTTCTTACCACTTATTGTACTTTATGCTGCTCAGAGATGATGAACTATACAAACCACAGACTTTTAAACTCACATTTAATTGTTTAATGTCATGGTTCTGGGTAGTGCATTGTTGCTTGAAAAATAAATTGAGTAATTCAATTAAACTGTTATAGAAGATACATCATATCAGATGTAGAAAGGCACTAACCCCATTGTGAACTTGATGTCCCACATCGCTTCACTTATTTGACAAATGGATTCTTGAACATAATTGAAACACATGGCTGCCAGCATAGGTCAATAATACTTTTTTTTAGCATTCAGCCTCTTAACAGCTTCCATTCTTTCTTGCACTACACTATTCAGGGCAAAGATTGCATTTGGCTGGTAAATCATGCAAACATTACTACTAAAATGGGAGTAAATGCAGTCAGAATGGACTACATAACAATAATGGCACTTATACGTAAGAGGGAACATATAGTGGGTCAAACACTAAATGTCAGAATTAAATACAACATGACACCAATTTCATTATAATCTCAAATTATACCTAGAGGTAAGTAAGTTTACAAGCCACTCTAGAATTCTAAAAGTGAACAATTATCATGTATCCATCAAAATACATCAAAGCTGAAGAACACATATATTCCAGTGCACAATGACCTATTACTAAAAAGCTTTATGAATTATGCATTTTAAGTTTTTTCCTTTATAAAATATAGCCAGTATTATTGCATTATCACAGGCAGATTAAACATATCCTCATATTATTTTGCCAGATAAAATAGTTAGAAATTAGTCCAATTTGCTATCATGACTGCAGACAAAATAATATATTTGCAGCGTTCCAGTGATAATGATCTAATGCTGATTAAAGGAAGGAACACTTTGAAAATGTGTACTTAAAGCATTGCATTGTAGAGTTTAACATATTTTATTTTTCTTATGTTTTGCAGCATGTAACAAGAGTAAAGTGATGACATATTTGCATTTAGTTTCCATCTAATCCAGCTTTACTAAATAACACTGACTGCTGTCTTACATTACATGGCTTGTGTTAGTGGACTAACACCCAATTGGAAAGTTCTTGAGATAGCTCAAAAAACAATTAAATTAAAGCAGTTAACTTGTTTTGCCATCTATAACAGTACCGTAGTAAAATATTATGGATGAATGAATTAACACAATAAACAATAAAGGGAAGTAGCATTGGTTAATACATAGTCATTATTCATTCCTCTTGAAAATGGACTCTGCACTTTTTAACATAAGTTAAGTATAGCTTCAATAAATTGAACTGTTTAGCTTTGCAGATATTTTTTTTTGAATTGTGGGATAGTATGTTGTATTATTTATCTGCATACCTGTTTTCAAACAGTTACAACATACTTGCATAATAATGCTGATAATCAAGAACTCTGACACTGGCTGTAAGTTGAATGTATTTGAATACATTTTCTGCTGCATTGTATACAGAATAATGTTACTTTTGAGCTTACATCTTTTTATTTCAAAGATAATATTATTATGTTTCTATGCCAACATGCCATATTAGCTGTTAACTTGCAAAATAGGGTTGACAAAATGTGAGATACAAAGATCATATCACTATGGTAATGAATACAACTATAGTCATCAGTTTGTGAGGTTATGCACAGAATATATTTAGCATTTCTTTTTCTAATAACATGCCTTGGAATGATGTTTTTCATAGCATCAGTTGTACAAGCAAGATATGAAGAATCCCTGAATTAATTGCAGTACTGCTTGTTGGGGGTTATTCCCAGAATGATAGATCCATTCAACAGTAATGCAGGGGAAGTGTTATAAGAATTTTATATGGTTTTTAATTTTGAAATGGTGTATAGATTTATAAGGGATATGAAGTCACACATACATGCACATGTGCAGACAAACACACACACACATGTGTGTATGTGTGTGTGTGTGTGTATATATATATATATATATATATATAATATATATCATATATATATATCTATATATATACATATATATATATCTGTCTACACACACACACACACACACACACACACACACATATATATATATATAGAGAGAGAGAGAGAGAGATAGATATGAATAGATATAAATATATACAGAGAGAGAGAGAGAGGGACAGAATTACTTGAAACTTATACCCACTAAATGATTAAAACTTCAAACTAGTTTAATCTTTTATTTCCATGCGATGCACAGCTCAGCTTTATTACATGATCACAGCAGGCTTTTGCTTCTTCTGCTATCACTGTGATATGGTCCTTTTACATGAGAGCAGTTTGTGCTTCTCTTAATTTAAATAATTAAAATGAGTTCCTATGCTTGCTTTCCCCTGAAGATCTGCTGGAGTTTGTTTGGGCCATCTGTTCCATGAATCACAGAACTCCTTGGAGTGTGTGAAACTTTCTCTTTCTCCCTTTCTGTCTCTCCCTCATGCTGTATCACAGCATGTCAAATAGTGTGGAACCAAACTTTTGCTTGGAAGAAGACACTAATATGACAAGCCCAGTAGTCTAAATAAGTTGATATGTAAAAAAAATAACACTTTATGATATCAAACCAATTATTTGAATTTAGCATTATTTTTTCCAGCAATTGAATAGAATAGAAAGGAGTGTATAATCCACTTTTCTGTGATCTACAGATTTGAAACAGCTGAAAGACAGTCCAGGCTGCTATAAAATTGTTACAACTACCTTACTCTTTGAGATGTTCTACATGCAGTACATTTGTTACATTACAAATTCATAGCTCAACATATGATTTTTTTAAAACAATTAAAATAAATGAATAAATACATAAATAGGAATTCACCAAACATTTACTACCAGCTAGCTGCCATATACTGAATGAGTACTGTAAGGGATTTATAAGCAGCATGAAGCATTTTTTTTAAAGAAAGCATCTATAAATGTTTGAGATGTACGAAACAGGCATTTTTTTTCTATCATTTTCAGTGTTCTTGCCTTAATTTATATTTCTAATGTGCCATAAAAGATAATGGGGCAGATTCAATAAACCCTACATGGTCCACTAAGACCATGTGCACATCATGGCGCAATGCACACACAGTACCGTGTAGTGTTGGATTCATACAGCATAAGCAACTGAATTGTATGCTAATCAACTAATCCAAGATGGAGGAGCTATTTGACAAGTTATAAAGCTGCCATGTAGATTCACTGCTGTTTTTCACTGCAAATTCCAAAACCTATTGGAATACAGCCACAGACAGGAGTCTACACAAAAACATTGTCAGGGTTCCTTTAATTCATGTATGTGCAACAGGCTGAATTCTATGCTGCTGCTGCTAATAGACCACAGCCAAGAAAGAGAAAAGTTTTTAGACCCTGTGTAACTTACCACAATCTGCATGAGGTGGAAATTGTACAATGCTAAAGGGTGGACAGAGACACACTGCAAGAACTCTGCAATCTCTGTCATCCTCAACTAAACCCAGAGCAAACTGAGGGGAACCAATACCAGTGGAAATAAAGGCATATGCAGCACTTAGAATGTTAGCTTCAGGAACCTTTCAGAGACCAACAGGGGACATGCTTTGGGTGTCACAGGCATAAGCATCCACAGTCCTCTATCAATTCTTGAATGCTATGCTCCAACATGCCAGTGATTACATATATTTTTCATGTGCATCTGAGGACAAGGCCACAAATATGCAGGATTTCTACCCTGTAACACACCACCCTGAAGTACTGGCTGCCATAGACTGTACACATAGAAAATCAAGGCACCAATTGGGGAACAGGTAAGAGTGTACATAAACAGAAAGGGCTTCTGCTCCATTAACTGCCAAGTCATGTATAATGCTAAGGGAATCATCTTGAATGTGTGTGCTGGCAACTCAGTCAGTAACCACAACTCACATATCTGGCACAACTCCCATGACTCACATATCTGGCACAACTCCCAACTGTATGAGATGTTTACTAGGGGTGATATCCTGCAAGGTCATTTGCTGGAGCATGCATGTCATACATTGGAACAGTGACTGATGACATCCATCAGAAATGCACACACACGGGGGGCGTGGCCAAGGATGAACACAGGATAGCAGCAGATTTCTTCAGCTCCACCAATTTCATTACATTGACAGGAATTAATTGCTTAAAAAATTAATTCTTGAAGTAATTTTCTTTCTAAATATGTTTGTTTTATATAGTTCTTGAACTATATCTAAAAAAGAAAGGAAATCTTAATAATATTCCTGTCAGAAATTACTTTGGAAATTTTCTTGTCAGTTTATCAGTCTGAAATGAGTTCCAGTAAGACAAATTCTCAAGACTCCAGCATCAAGAAAGAACTTCAGTCTCTGATAATTATAGTCCAGCAACTTACTGCTAAGATGGATAAAATGGATACTAAAATAGACACTTTCATAGAAAAAACTACAAAACAAATAGACTTGTTACATATGGACCTGCAACAACAGAAGATCCAGATGACAGGCATAGAAGAAGCTGTGAATGACATGGAAAATAGAATACAAGAAGAGGAAATCAACATTGAGTTTCTGCTGAAACAAAATACACATTTACACACAAAGCTGGATGACCTGGAAAATAGATCTAGGCGCAATAACATTAGGATTTTTGGACTGCCAGAAAATATTGAAGGTAACAATATTACTTCTTTTTTAACAACATGGCTCCCTAAAACTTTAGATTTACCAGAAGCATTCTCTTTTGGTATCGAAAGAGCACATAGATCTATAGCTAATACTAACTCTAACAAAAACTATCCTAGATCAGTTATAGTTAGTCCGCAACATCCCTAAGTCTCAATTTCTAAGAATGAAACGTATCAACTCCTCCCAAATGGATTATGATACTGCTAAAAATGATTTGAGACATAGATTTTTGGACAGAGGCTACTCCAGTTTTGATATAGAATCTGCCAGGATTTGGACTGATAGACAACATAGAGATTCATTATTAAAATATAAAAACAAAGATCAACACATGAGAGATGACACTATCAGATTTATAACCACTTATGGTAGGAACCATCAGATAGTCAGGGAGATTCTGGATCGAAATTGGAACATCCTTTTAGCCAATGACCACTTACGACAGATTTTGGGAAACAAATGTTCCATTACCTTTAGGAGAAGTAAAACTCTGAGCACACTGCTCTCACATTTTAAACACAAGGAGAGTGGTGGTGCCCAGTATAAACAACTTACCATCTCTGGGGATGAACTGTTAGGCACATTTCCTTGTGGCCATTGTAGTTCATGTTGTCAGGTAAACAAGCTTAAACAATTCACTAGTGCCAACATGAGTAAAGTTTATGATGTACGTACATTTGGCAATTGCTCATCCTCTTGGGTGATTTATTTAGCAACATGCCATTGCAAAGCATTCTATGTGGGCAAAACCTCTCGCCCACTCAGAACCAGGATTAGTGAACACAGAAGTGAAATACGTAACCAAAAAACCACCAACGCTTTATATCAACATACTATTAAACATAAAACAGCCAATTTTATGTTCATGATCATAGATAAGGTTATGGGAAATAGACATAACCAATTGGGCTGGCAGAGCGTACTCAGCCATAAAGAAAAATATTGGACTATTCACTTAGGAGCACTATTTCCCCCTGGCCTAAATGAACATCTGGGTTAATAAGAAAATTCATATTTCACACACACATAAGGGTATTACATTGTTATTACATGTATATACCTGTTGGTTGGTCATTTTTTAAGATTATAAGACCACCAGTTGACTTCTTTTGCTGTGATAGATGATATTGGAATAATAATTGTGACGATTATATATATCATCGCTGTCTGTGGTTTATTCTATATGTGGAAACTATATGTAGGATCAAGACATAACTAACAATTTTGGATACAGATTGGTAAGGCATACAGCACCTCACCATCTAATATTTCAACTCTGGATTTACAATGTGTAATAGAGTTGATATATATATATTTTTTTTATGGTCTAACCTACTACACAACATATGTTTATTATAAGCATGATATATTACTCTACACAGATGATTATTTACATGATTCACAATTCATTTATGTATGGTGTACCTGTCTGAGCTAGGTATTATATTATATATTATATATTTTTTATATATATATATATATATATATATATATATATATATATATATACTGTTTATAAGCAAGATATTGTTTTCAAAAAATTTTTTCATTTACAGGTCAGAAAATTGATAAAAGTTCTCATTTTGTGCATTATACTGGATATATATATTCATTGAGATTTGAATGTTACTGTCTGTTTATTAAGAGGCACCAAGATTTTCTGGTTTTTCATTATATATGCACATACATTATGTGCTTTGATTTTTGATTGGTCCTGCCTCTTTTATAAGCATCCTTGCCTATCAGTGAGCTGTTATTTTGTTTTTCTTCCTCACTGAAGAAGGTTGTATTCCGAAACTAGTATGAGGATCGAGCAGCTATTTTTAGTGCTTTTGTCACACTAGTTCTTTTCCAATAAATTATTTGACTTGGAACTCTTCGTGCTGGCTTTGACGTTTTTTTCAAGTTGGGTTGGCCGTGCACTGCCGTACTTGCGAGGTAGAGTGTTTCATAGTTAGATTTCTATCATCTTTTGATAAAGAGATGGTTCTTAAATCTGCTTGGGCTAAAGCTCCTGTTAAGATTAATGAAACAACTGTGCGTTTTGACAATGACTATTCTTCCATGGTATTAGCTAAAAGAAAAGTTTTTCTGCCACTAATAAGGGAGCTTAAAAAAGCACAGTTTAAAACATACCTTCTGTTTCCTGCCAAGCTTAAAATCTTCCTTCCTGATGGTCCTAAAATTTTCGATGACTTAGACTCTGCTTTACTGTTTATCAAAAAAAATAAGATTTTGGAAAAAATAGAAGAAATGCAATGGGCTAGTCCTTCGTTAAAGAGACTGGCAACTGAAACTTCGTGGAAGACTTCAGAGAAGAAGAAGAGACTAAAAACAAATGATTTGTACTATGTTTTTTTTTCTCTCTCATCATTTTATTTTATTATTAATCTTTTAAATATAGTTCCTGCATTTCCAGAAGCAACAAATATTTTGAAAAGTTTTAATCAAAGTTATTCTCTGTGTGCAAAGAAATGTTTTGTTTCATAACTAGTCAAAATATCTGGAGATTTAATGGCAAGCTGTGATTTAACTTGTTTCTCTTTCTGAAGAGGAAAAATAAGGTCAGTAATTTGATACATTTTTTTTCCTTTAAAAGTTTATATGTTCTTCAAATGCTATTCCTAATTATACTTTCTTGATTACACAGCTTATGCTTGTTTGTAAATAATCTGTCATGCTTTAACCAGTAATAATTAGAACTAAATAATAGTAAATAATATGTTTTATTTTTAACTCTATTAATATAAACAGTAAGTAACATTCTATTGTATATACTTCTTATAGCTTTCTCTTACAGTTCTTCTATTTCTGCCTTACACCCTTTTACTTTCTACTCTCTTTTCTTTTCTTTATTAATATATAGAAATGCTTTTGATCATATAGACACAGTAAATAATAAGATTTGCATAGGAGTTGAGTTGGGACAAAAATGTTGAGTTTTGTTACTTATTAATAATTTTGGGCTTGATTTCACTTACATAGAGTCTGTAATAACCTGTAGAATGCATTGTGAAGGTTTTGTCATGTTTAGATGCATTTACACTGCTAAATGAATGTTTGTCACTAGTTTTTAATAAGTTTCCGCCAAAAGGTTAAGAGAGACAATCTGGGATGTGGGCTGTCTCATGCACAGTGTCCATGAGCTACTTCAAAATCTTCAACTCTCAGAATTTTCACAGAGAAGCTGAAAGCAGCTGGTCTCACCTTTGACCTAGATATCACACTGACACATCACAGATACAGGAATAGCAGATTAATAATATGTGTTAAAACCTATGTCCCAAACATATACATTACTATAACTCATTTAATTCATCTGATTGACAAGCATAAATAATTGTATAACTCTATACTGGAAGAAATTGTCATGTGGTATATTTTAAAGCAGTAGTATAGCATGTTTGTAAAATCTGGTTACTAAAATGTGTTTGCTGTGCATTATTTTGTATAAAGCAGACAGATTTATTGAAGGGACAGCAATGTAAGATGGTGCTCAGTAAAGATACAACTCAGTGAGATCAGATATATATATATATATATATATATATATATATATATATATATATATATATATATGTGTGTGTGTGTGTGTGTGTGTGTGTGTGTATGTGTGTGTGTGTGTGTGTGTGTGTGTGTGTGTGTGTGTGTGTGTGTGTGTGTCTGTGTGTGTGTGTTTGTGTGTGTGTGTGTATGTGCGTGTGTATGTGTGTGTGTGTGTATGTGTGTGTGTATGCATGTGTATGTATATATATATATATATATATATATATATATATGTATATGTGTATATGTGTGTGTATGTGTATGTATATATATATATATATATATATATATATATATATATATATATATATATATATATATATTTTATGTGTGTGTGTGTGTGTGTGTGTATGTGTGTTTATGTAGATATGTATATAAACGTTTCTGAGAATCTGCTTAACTGTGAAGTATGATTTATAACAATTTCTATGAATACAATATTTTATTCTATTGGCAATAATGAGTTTGAGTAAATGCTCATATACAAGCAATTCAAGGTTTTTTTGGAAGCTGTTAACAGTATTTACATGACAGAAAATAGATGCATCCTAATATATGTAATGTCTGAATCATATTAGCCAAAGTTTTTGATTTAAATGAATGTTAGAACTTATTTTTCTCTCCTCTTGATTTCTAACATCAAGATTATTTGAATGTTATTTGCATACAAGTGTTTTATATTACATGGCTGTATATAGTAGTATGAACAGTTTAAAAAAAAAAAAAAAAAAAAAAAGGTTTATTTTAGTTTATATGATGCTGTTTTACCAAATGTGTAGTCTTGTCTTGCTAGATAATTGAATTGAAAACTGTTAACTTCAGTTAAATATAACTAGTATTAAATTGATAAGGTGGAGGTTGACGTACTGCTGCTTAGGGTAGGGGGTTAACTTGAGTGGTAAATACTACTCTAAGTTGGAGTTTACAACTCCAGGCTGGATGCAAGGTTTAATCCTTACATTATTTTCACTTGTTCATTGTTATTTGTATATAGTTTTGACATCCACAATATATTTTGTACATTCATTGTCACTACAAACAAAATTGAATCCTATACGAAATCCCATAAGAGATTCAATAAATACAGCTATATTTAAAGGTACACCTAAAGGAGGAGATGTAACATTACTTATCTTGTTATTTGTTATTTTGATCATAAGATTCTTAAGTTTTAAAAATGCCAAATGACATCTTTAAAAGGAATTTCTTTAAACATTAATGGATTGAATAATCCATGTAAAAGGGCAAGCCTAATAAGATACATTAATTTACATAAGGCCAACTTAGTCTTCCTACAAGAAACCCATCTCTTGAAAAAAAGATATTGATAAACTAGCCACAAACAAATATACAGTATTGGTTAGTTCAGAGCACACTCAGAAAAAAGAGGAGTGGCTATTTTATGGAATAAAAGTATGCCCATTCCTAAAACCATTAAGTCTTATCAGGATGACAAAGGAATGTTTTGTATGGTTACAATACAAATTAATGGGAAGACTTACACTTTAATTAATGTATATTGGATACCTGGAATTGGTATTAATACAGTGAAACATCATCTTGATAAGATCATATCATTCTCTATAGGAGATATTATTTTAGCTGGTGACTTTAATTGTATACTACATGAAAGTGATACTACCACTATAGGAAAGAGAAGAATTACATCTAATGCAAAACATTTAAAGGATTTTGCTAATTCTTACCATTTGAATGATATTAATAATCAGATAGATTCAAAATCATTACCATACACCTTTTTTCTAACAGATACAAAACTTATTCAAAAATAGATAGGGTCTTTTTTTCTAACCAGATGGTAACAGATTTAATTAATTCCAAAATCATTTCATGTCCTATATCTGATCATAATTCAATTGTTTTTGAATTCATGATAAAAAATACTCATAATGTTCAGATCAAAAGGATACCAGCATACTTAACTCAACTAAAAGACTATAAAGAATATATACTTTCAGAAGTAAAACATTTTTTAGACATAAATAATACTCCTGAAGTCTCCATTGTTTATGTTTGGGATGCCTTAAAATCATATCTATATGGACAAAGTATCAGATGGTATAATAATAAAAGGAAATCTTGGGATAAGGAATTGTTAGATATTCAAAGTAAATTAGACTCTTATAAACATAATAATAAAGAAAATATTATGGACAAGAAAGTTATTGAAGAAATAAACAAACTAAATGAGAAATACAAAGAAATTTTAACTCATAAAGTTAAAATAACTTTAGAGAAATACAAGTTTTGTCTTATTCAATAAGCCCCAAATACTTACATAGACTTAAAAATAAAACAAAAAGGTTGAATAAACAAAACCATATCAAAGAAATCTTTTCTCTAAGGAAAAAGAAGAATGTTTCTAGTATACCAGAAATACTAGATGAATTTAGAAATCACTTTCACAAAATTAACCATAATAATATTAACATGGAACCTAAAGATAAAATAAAGGAGTTTATAACCACAAATATGAATAAAAAGCTTAATAAACAACAGATTAAACTATTGGACAAGAGTATTTCATATACAGAAGTTATTACACAAAAAATAAGCTTAAATCAAACAAAGCACCGGGTAATGATGGTATTATACCAGAGATATATAAAATCCTTTCTAAAAATACATATTCATGAATACATAAGGTTTTTATTTTGGCCCAAACTGAGTTAATAACCCCCCCCCATCTTGGCAATATACATTCATTTCGCCAATTTTAAAACCTAATAAAGATCCAACTAGATGTTCTTCATATCGGCCCATCTCATTACTTAATGTTGATTATAAAATGTTTATGAATATCTTTGCTGATAGATTGAAGACAATCATTCCCGGCATTATAGATATAGATCAGACAGGCTTCATTGTAAATAGAAATACTTTTGATAATATAAGAAGAACTTTAACATTAATAGATTTTGCAAATAGGAAAAAGAAATATTTAACACTTATTAGTCTTGATATAAGTTCAGCATTTGATTCAGTAAGTTGGGACTATCTGTTTACCTTAATGAAGTGCACAAACTTCTCGGATGCATTTGTAAATCTAATTGAACATTTATACAAAGGAACGTTGGCTTATATTAAGGTAGGAACATATGTTTCACAAAAAATACCCTTTCTTAAAGGTACAAAACAAGGATGTCCACTTTCTCCACTATTATTCACTTTAGTAATGGAGCCTTGGGCTAATTTGATCAGAAACAGTACTGACATAGAGGGTTTTGAAATAGATGAAAATACAACATCCAAAATTCAACTTTTTGCAGATGATGTCCTAATTACATCAGCAGGATCTAATTCTTCTATACAGTCTCTATTTGATAACATATGAATTTTAAAAGTATTTCTGGTTTAATATTCAATGAAGAAAAAACTAAAATACTACCTATATATACATGAAAAAATATTCTCATTAGTGATTTTATTAAATATGTACCCAATTCAGGTCAGATAACTTATTTAGGTATAATACTATCTAAAGATATTAAATCTATTATATATAATAATTATAATACCTGTTTTCTTAATATACAAAATCTTTTTAATACCTGGAATAATATGTTTTTACTATGGAGGAGAGACTTACAATTATTAAAATGATAATATTCCCCAAGATTTTATACTTAATACAATCAATAATACTTCCACCTACAAAAATAATTATCAAGAAACTGAACACACTAATGTTAAATTTCTTATGGGCACCTAATAGACCTAGGATTGCATTAAAGAAACATACTAATAGCTGGTCTCAAGGGGTATTTCTTTTCCAGACTTTAATTTATATACTATCTCTTCTATTGTAAAAGTTATTACTTTATTAATAGATCAGTCATATGTCACAAAATGGAAAGATTATTGGGAGCTAATTAGTATACACTTCATGAAAATCTCCTTAACACATAAAAATATGATTGTAAATAACTCCATGTTATGGTTACTAAAGGAATTTTGTACTTCACCTATTACACCTAAACATATGGTTTGTTACCCATTAAATATTATTATTAGTTATCGTAACTTTATATTCATGCACCCTAAGTATAGGGAATGGAATTTTATTGTATTTCCTATAATGTATACTCAGGGTATGCTTTTGTCATCTACTTCTGAAGGAACTCATTTAGCTATAGATAATGATCTAAAGTACTGGTATCAGTTGATATCTGATAATAAAGTTAAAAATCTAGATTTCTTAAAACAAGAATTTGATCTAAGAGAAACTTGCTGGTTAGAGGTTCAGACCTTTAGACAACATCTCATTAATAAAATAGATTCAATGTCTATAACTGTTAAAGAATCTATTCCAACACTGATTGATTACTTGATATTAAACTTACAACATAAAGTTTCTGATAAAGGTAAACTTTCATACATACATAAAGTTATCAGTCAAGAAACTTTTTACAGTGTAGATTCATACTGGAATTATTTCACTTCTATTAATGGGGACCCACCAAATCAGCAAGATAAACAATATATATTGGAATCTGCTTATAGAACTACGTCTTCCATTGTCTGGAGACTTTATACATGGAAATTTTTACATAGATCTTTTTATACACCTTTGATGATGAATAAAATAAATAATAAAGATAATCTATGTAAGAGATGTAATGTAGAAATTAATGCTGACTGGGCTCATATGTTTTATGACTGTATAAAATTGAAAGAATACTGGAAGTCAATTAATGAATTTTTGCAGGCTCTTTTTACAGATAATTTCATTATTTCTAAATCTCTTATATTATTCAACACACCTGTACCTCAAAGTGTTAAAAAGGTTAAGCTTCCCTTGTTATGGTCTATTCTAGCAGTGGCTAGGAAAATAATAACTAGAAATTGGATTTCAGATAAACCTCCTTCATTCAATGAATTTAAAAATGTTATGAATATAGTGTGCCATATGGAAATAAACACAATTAGGACTAGAACAAACAGAAAAACATCTTATTTTATTGTATGGGATAATTTACAAAATTTGTTAAAAAAATTTTAATTTCAATAGCATGGTATTTTAGTTTAATTAATTGATCTGATTGTAGTGGATGTCTTTGTAAATACTTTAGTTGTTTTGTTGAATATTATAATAATACCTATTTTTAATTACTTGTATAAAATTGTTATGATATTTCTCTTATATGTTAAAACAATAAACCTGTTTTGAAAAAAGAAAAAGAAAAAAAAAAATGCACACACACCAGCTAAAGAACACTATAATGAGCCACATGATCAAACAAGAAATGTCATAAACCATGTGTCTGGGCTGCTGAAGTTGTGGTTCCAGTGCGTAAATAATCTAGGGGAGCTCTGCAGTACAATCCACGTATATGTACTGAAATACTGACTGTCTGTCCCAAGCTTCACAACATCATCCTGAGAAAACAGGTTCAGCAGAATCAGCAAGGGGAAGTGGCATATACATATATTCCACCACCACTGGCAAGGTCGCTACAGCCACATGCAAATGAAGAGTCATTGGGGGAATCAGCAGCTGCTGTGGCTGTAGACAGATGTAGGCATACTCAATATGCCCTCACATTGGCTAAAAGGCAACTCATAGCGCACTCACTCACCACCTAAGGGGCTGAAACCTTTATCCTATGCACATACATACAGTAATATTGATGTCAGGCAATGCTCACAACCTTTACCTACCCATGTAATAGCTGTTTACTCCTAGCATCAGACAGATTCAGCCCTGAACTAAAGCTGTAGCAACTGCCAGATTTGCAAGATAAATGTTGAACCTGGAATATTAAAAAAATGTATAATAATACAAATGAATGGCATATCCTTGCATACTGCTACTTGGTAATGTAAGGAAGTAAAAGGTGGTTAATTTGTACAGCAATGACTTCAACATGTGACAGTAGTGAAGTATGTGAATACATGTGTCCTCTGTCAAGTAATAGGCCTCAGGCATCAAAGATTCATACATTCATACCTCTCAAAAGTACTGATGTTCACCGAATGTCCTCAGTTTGGCCTCATACGTTTGTACTGGCAAATCATTAAAGAGAGAAGTTAAAAATTAATGACACACATTTCAGTTTCAGTCTTCATATCCCTCAGAAAATCTTAAAAATAGTGAGGTAAAAACTGTTTGATTATATCAACGGTCTAAATTTGTAAGACCAAAGTTTTAAAAAGTCTCCCTATTGTTTAGCTTTTGTTCCACTTTTATGTATGGCTAGGGTTGCCAGATTTCTTTGTGGCTAAAACCGGACTAAGGTCACGCCCCTTGCATCACCCATAACTCCACCCATTCCCACCCACTCTCCCATCAATGCCACGCCCATTTTGTGACATCACCGTGACATCAGCTGATGGGAATGCCCTCTTTTTCTGCTCCGGATGCCTGCTTTCAGCCGATTTACTATGCTTTTCTGTAAAAAAAGCATAGCAAATCAGCCAATTGTAACCAGGGAAACCATATGACAGATGCAAGGTCACAACGATCCACCGTGACAGAATTGGGGAGCAAAAGCCACAAAAGAGGGCAAAAACAAGGCAACACAGTAATGGGAAGATGTTTGAAAGATTATCACAACTGCCTGGACTCTTACCCTGGTAGAGACACCTCTGCCAATAGAAATGTATAATATACACCAATTGTTAAGCCTACAATTGTTACAGAAAAATGTTACTTGCCTGGTCAGCCTATATGCTACACCAGTTAGCACAGTGGGAGGAGCACCTTTACAGTTACCACTCAAGCAAATAGCAAATTCTGATGACAGCTCAACAGACCATTTAATAAGCAATGACTCTGATATTATAATTCCCTACCTATATGCGATTATTAAACGCATCAAAGCTTAGAGGCAATCACATTGGAAAGGTAGCAATGTACAAACAAGAAATGCTACAACTACTAAAGTCAAGACGAACAGCCAAAGTACAGAATTAGTCACCTGAAAGAGACAGCCCATTGGTAAAGGAATGTCTCTGTGTATGACAAGTGGTGCCAGGCTACTGACCTTTTGGGGGTCACCTAAGCAGGTAGACCATGGACAGAGGAATGCCTCTGTGCATGACAAAGGACGCTAAAGTGCAGTCAGCATGTGACACCAAATGTTCACCCTCAAACTTCTGTGTGTACTTAATATTCAACTGCAAGCATTTCAGATTAAACAGCACAAAAGAAACTGACCGTCAAGTAGAAACATTTGTTTCATTCACCGCAACTACCATGCGATACTCTACATGTATTCCCACCACAAAATCAATTATCTCCACTGAAAAACTAACAAAAAATCTAGATCTGTCAGAGTCACAAGGGCGGGAGACTTAAACCTCGACACGGCTATTAATAGGACGTGCTGGAGGGATAGATTCATCACCCAAAGACTCCCTATGCTGTGGAATAAAATCCCGGTATATGTGAGGCAGAGCACCTCGCTGGCCTTGTTCAAGATAAATCTTGACCAATGGATGGGAGATCGCAGATATACCCCAGGGATTACCTCAGTGTCACTGCTCAACAGAGGCACAGCAAAATAATGGGTATAGTTCCCCATACTAAAGGGGTGGCGTAAGCCACAAAACTATGGGCTAGGCTTGTAAATGCCCTCAGGCAGATAGCCTAGTATGAACCTATGAACCTATGAACCTATAAATATACGGTGAAAGACAGAAACCGAAACAAAAGAACCATGTCAACTACCAGTCACCCACTTTCTGCAATGTAAACAGCAGCTATGTATTCTGTTTTCATGGATCTGGTGTTATTTAACAGTATATTTTATAACCACCTTAATCCCCCATTAAAAAGGGGGGGGGGTTAAACACCATACAATAACTTCAGAGAATGCACTATATTGTACTTTTACCCTCCATTGAAAATGTACGGTGAAAATCTCTGCTCTAACGGCCCGCTGTAATGAAGCTTCTCTATTCTCCTGTTCTCTTGGAAGCCAGGATCTAGCAGCATTTCATTTAACTGGTTAACCACAACACAACTTCTCTTGGAACTTGTAACTCTTTCACTGTGCTGTCTCACACTGGTATGGCGGCCCGGAAACAGGAACTATTCCAAAGACCATAGAGATTTGTTTTGCTACAACAGTGCCAAGTAGTTTGCGGAGGACTTTAATACACAATGAGCAATGTTGCTATATTCATGAGCTACAGTTTGCAGTTGATGCACACAAGTTTTTAAAGTACGCAGCATTCTACTTTTCGATTCAAAGTCACCCTGAATAGGACGTGGTTTAGCCTTAATAAAAGTGCCTAAGACTGAATATGGTGTCTGGTTGCTTAGCGCTGTGCGTGTAAATCCGGTTTTCCGATTGGAAACAGAAGCTTGGTAGTTTGTTTTCATAAGCTGAAAGTTGAAACATCCACAATGTCAGATTCCGAAGAGGGGAACCTTGAGCGACAGATGAAATTTGTAATTTTAGGGGATGGTGCGTCTGGGAAGGTAATTTAAATATCCATTGGTCAGCAGCATAGAAGATTTAAATGCTTAGTACAGTGAGCAATGCGTTTTGCTAATATGATAGGACATGTCATAAGAAACCCGGAACAAAATCTTCCTACCTAACATATAAGCATGGACTTCTAACAAGACAACGCATGTACACGGGCAGCGGCGGTAATAAATTGCACTGTGTCTGCATAAGTTATAACTGAATTTGCGTTGTGTATGTTACAGTTTTTTTACTTTTTAGTCCTCCTTGACTCCTGACTGCACAAAAAAAAAAAAAAAACGGACTTCATTAGTCCGGTTTTGATGATTTTTTTTCACCGGACAATTTCACTGAAAACCGGATAGTCCGGTCAAAAACCGGACAGCTGGCAACCCTATGTATGGCTTGGTCAAGCTTTGTTACTGTAAGAGTCTTTGAGTTATGTGTACATTACAAAAACTTGTAAGAAAGCAGCACAATTAGCAAATTAGCAAATCAGCAAAACAGCATCACAAACACAGATATACTGAGCTCTGCAGCCTGAGCATCAGAATCAAAGCTTTTGTATCCCTGAATCCAAAAGATAGAAAACAAGGGTATGGCACAGTTATCGTCACTTGCACAGGATGTTGTGTGTGTGTGGGTGGTTCAGGAAGCTGAGGTTGACACAAAAAGTAAGTGAATGGGAATGAGTAAGAAAAAGAAATAGACATTCATTTAGATAAAGTATCAAATGGCCACTGAGATAGAATGAGCTTTAAGCCTCATGACTGAACCACATAACTGTTGTGTGAGTGTGTCTGTATGGGCACACCAGGTGTAATTGGTTTGTGACTGTTTGCAAAAATACAACCAAACTCTGTGCTAGCTCTGTGTCTCAGTATGTTGGATAGGTGTGAGTCATGCATGACAGAGGTGGCAGTTCATCATACTTGTACCTGACCACAAGAACTGGCTCTGCCAGGAGTTGCACTGCACTCTCCTCACAAGTATGCCCAGGGCCATGACCCCATGACCTGCCATGTCAGGATGTGATCACCTCAACTACTGATGGATCAGTGGAAGTAGTGCAACCATGGGAGCATGATCAGGCATTGCCACATCTGATAACATTAGATGATGTGGCTGACCTACATCTATGTGGGTGCTGTCCCCTTCCCAGTAGATGTTCCATTACAGACACCGCCCATTCCAAAGCATCTTTCATCCAATCCATTGAATCGGTAACATGGTGAAGGCAGTCTTGCATGTCAACCTGTGCCACATCTACAACCCTAAGCATTTCTTCATTGGCCCTATTGGAATGTTCCTGCATCTCCATGATGGCCCTAAATATATGTTGAGTGTCACAGAAAGACACAAATGGATCAGGTGGAGGATGGATAGTAGGTATTCTCTGAGCACCCCTAACAACCCTACTGGATGGCACTTTAACCACAGTTTGGTTACAACCAGAGTCAACTGGCACTGAAGCCACAGTAACCACACTACCCTGACTGAGTCCCTCGCCCTTCACCTGTCCAATATCTGAGGGCTCACTGGAATGGATTGGCATAGGCCTACTGGCTATGTCTGTTGGAGTTACAGGGGATGGCTAAATGTCAACCTTAGTGTTAGATTAAACCTCTGCACTCCTGGACTGTGCCTCTGTTTGTCCACCATCATTATCAGAGTCTATCTATACTCTGACATCAGGTGGTAAGAGTCCGACCCTTCCACTGTTAGGTTCACCAACAATACACACACAGTTCTGACACCCACATCACACATACAGATAAAATAAATATTTCTATCAACTGCTCATCAGTACTGAAATAAAAATGTTTGGCTTACCATGTGCTAATGATTCCACAGTTCCTAGGGGTGGTCCTTAAAGAAGTTAAGAAAAAGGTAAAGGCACCATCATCACAATTAATAGTAACACAAGAGAAAAACTTTTGGCCCTTTATATGTCCATTAAAATATATTTAACAGGAACTTAGATGATACATCCACCACAAGCCCATGCCTAATGAACCAGTATGTGCTGTCAACTGTATCAATCTATAACTAGTTCCCCCCAAAAAATGTATTAAACAAACTCAAGTATTGCTAGCAATATTTTACTCTACAAGAAATATTTAACAAAAGATATAGGTAAGCCTACCTGGAAGCTCCTCCTGGGACATACTTACCCTCATTGAAACAGCAGTACCAACATCAATTACATGCTGTTGTGCACTTTCCACTGAACTTTCTGGATCCCTGGCATTGGAAAGGAACTGTTCATTAGGTGTCAATGGTGGGTCTGTAGTAGACCCCTTGCTAGCTCTCTGCCTTGGACCACTGCAGCTGCTCTCCTCTGGGTCATTTAAATGTTGTCAGTGACCCTATGATGCACTTGATTACATGTTTCACTGTGGACCCCAACATCACTGACATAGACCACTATCTGCTACCAAACTTGCATTCTTCCCGACATATCCCCATGGCCTCTCTCAAGCAGAAAGCCACCATGTTACCTAAATGCTTGTACAATTACATCATTTTCAGGGTCACTGGGTGGGGGGTTGTGGGGATTAGGACACCTGGGTGCCATAGTCCTAGGTTTCATAAACCACAAAAGAAGGATACTATATATAAATATCACATAAATAAAAGTCCTGCTTAGATATAACACATACTATTCGTTTTTTTCAATATTACCCACTGCAGAAATAAAAAGCTGCAGTTATTGAAATATTTAAAAGGGGTATGTGGGTAACATATCACAGTCTCACACAAAGCAAGGTTGGATCCAAAACAAGAGGAGTAACAATAGCAAAGCAAACCTCTGTATAAACATTTTTTTTTGTTTGTGCCAACAGAAAAATGGACCTTGGCTCCCCCACCCCCAAAACAACAGGCAAATGATATTTTGCTACCAAACAAAGGAATAAAATATTAGTGAACTGCTATAAGTGCTATCAAAGAAACTATCACAAAAATGTGTACACATTGACCACAGAACATTCATTTTTATGAAATTAAGAGTAACCTCTACCTCTGGCCATCATCCCCCAGAGGTGTCTATGGGCACTCATAGAAGGCTAACACCCCTGTGTCATTGGCAATATAGGACATTTACATTTCATTGAAATAATAACATTAACACTTGTGATGAAAGTTAATAAGGCTGTGCATCTAAGAAAGCAAAATGCCCTGAAAAAATTCCTGTGCCATCAGTAAACTTCTAAGAAGTGCATACAGATAAAAGTAGCATTTGCTAATACATATATAAAAATATTTTTCTGAGTGACATCTGAGCATATCCAGTATATAACTGAAAAATGCAATTATACCTTATCAAGATCAGTAGTCATCTGTGCAGATACATCCAGATTAATAGCAATCTCCTTCTGTGTTATCCACATAAACAAGTCTTCTCACCTTCAGGTTCCCTACCTACATGGTTCTGTTTTTATGGTACAGATTCAGGTCTGTGAGCATGTTGAAGATGCAAATGAGGTAATAACTCAGGCTCTGTTTTTATAGTACAGATTCAGGTCTGTGAGCATGTTGAAGATGCAAATGAGGTAATAACTCATTAGAATTGCTAAATCCCAAATTCCTGTCTCCTTGTAGCACATGTAAACACAGTGCAGGCACTCCCTCAGTGTTTGTTGCTAATGGATTGCAGCTGTAAATGATTATTGTTAGGGAGAAGGAAAACACAACAACAGTCCAGACTCCCTTACCTCCAGCGGGTGTGTCAGCCAGGTTAGGCTTACAAAGTGTAGACGTAATTGTATCAAGGTTTTAAATGTAAGTAAGCAGCACACACTTCACAGTTTATGTTCAGTAATTGCCAACCTCCCCTGCATTTGTTAAAAACTGTATATTATTGCCATTTAATATTTTCACACATTTTAAGGATAATGATGCAAAATGCATTACAGACTGCATATCTCAGAGTACTGCTCAGATAAGAGACAAATGAGCAACATACACAGAAAAATAAGACAGAGCTGCAGTTCTCCAAGCAATATCCATGAATGGTTGTGTGATCACTCATTGTACTACATCTGAAATGAATACATGTAGAAACAATTCAGAAGTGTGCAAGTGGCATATGTCTTGTTAATACTGTGGATGATGTTGCACTTGCTTGTATGCACAATGATTTTCATTCTCTATTGCAAAGTTGTTTTTGTGGCAAAGTGGTATAAGACACCCTTACTGTATTTTGAAGGTTCATTGGTGTAAGATTTCAAATTTATACTTGTATAAAAAAATTTCATGTGTACTAACATATATTTTGTAGAGTTGTTTATTTTATAGATTTCGTTTCTTTTTTTTAATTTTTTTTAAAGCCAGTATTTGCATGGTTTGAATCCCACATTGCAAAAGTCACATTTATGACTTTATGAAGCCAAAGCAAAAATGTGTCAGGTCATGAAATGCATGCCCACAGTACCTGCCTGTAAAGTAAAATCACCTAACAGTTCCAGCAGCAAACAACCATCAAACTATTGGCAACTGTCATATTAACTTTTCCATTAAAAAACTGCTTCCTTTTCTGTTTGGCACTGTTGCTCTCTGCTTAACATTGCCCAAACACAGTTGGCGTCATTGTAATGGATAGTGCACTACAAGTAAATGTGATAACAGGAATTGATGGAAAATCATTATTACCTATTGCTGTTCTCTCTGCTTGGATATATCTGGTGGTAGATGAGAAGGTGCCCAATTTAGGGTGCAGATATGAGGTATTTAGGAGTCCATAATCTTTATTAGACTCCTTGAAATGTGCCACAGATGAATGCTTTTGCAGGGGCACAATACCGGCTCCCAGTACAAGTATGAAGCTTGGCATAGTCTGCCCAAGCCTGTCCTGAGTGCAACTGGGTTTCCATGCACTGGCTAACATTGTAGGAATCACGTTAATGACTTAAAAAGGCACAAGAGAGATACTGTCACCCAGTGGATAGATGAGTTCAGAACTAGTAACATCCCACATTTGTGTAAGTATAGTAATAAAAATAATTTATAGTAAATAGAAAACTGCATATAAGCACGACTGGCATGCAAAATTATCTTCTCTTGTTCTCTTCTGTTTATTCTACAGCCAATGCTGCGATAACTGTCAATAGAGAAGCTCATGCTGAGCATCTATAGAGAATGAGGGAAACAATCTGTATGTATGCAGCACAACAGAAGTATTATTGGCAGCTTTTAAATAAAAAAATGCTTTTCTGTACAGTTGCAGCAAAGTAAGCATGCACATCCTAAGTGTAAAAGCAAGCATGCATGCTTCAGTCTGTAACACAAACCAACTGTAAGAGTCAAATGTAAGACTGTAGTCAGACATTGTGGGCACAAACACCACAAGTAGCAAGTAAAAAATAGTACTATGATTTAAAATATTACATAAATTATGTTGTACACAACTGGTATAAATTCCCTGCTGTTAACTTAATCTGTATAATTGGACTAAGCACATGTACCATATCTGCACATTGCAAGGATTACTTTGAGCAATCCTTAATTATAGTTTGTAGTTATGAAGTATATGTAAATGTAAAAGTTCAGATAAAATACTATTATTGTGATAATGCATTGAATGTCACATATGATGGTAATAATTTTATCTATCTCTTTTTTTTAATCTCACCCAAACCCTTATCTTTTTTTTTCTATATGTCATCAAAACATTTCCATGACATCCACCTCTGACAAATCAGAAAATGCTTTACAGCACAGGGAGGTAGGCCAATCCCAGCAGCCCAGCCTGCATCTGCTATACCAGCTCTGGCATCAACATCCAGCACATCTGGGAACCAACCTGTCAGTACTGCCTCTGCTGTCCTTGCGCTACCTGTGCCCTCAGGTAGCACTATCCTGCAGCTGGTGCTGTGGTACCATCTGCAAGTACAGGTAGAGGTGGGGGATTTTTTCACCTGCCAGGAAATGCCAGGGTTGGTGCGTAGCATCAGGCATGCCACCACTGATGCACACCTATGCCGGATGGAGAGGCTGTGCTCCCTCATAGTTTATAGGCGGAGACATCAAGCATTCCAACAGCCAACAGAGTAAGGGGATTGTGATGATATTCCTGTGGGTGAGGGCTAGATTTGATTTTTACTGTTCCCATGTTTGATGGGCATGGGTCTCTGTTGTCCCCTCACTAACCCTAATCATGGTATCTCCCAAAATGTTGTGTCCCTTGCCATCCCTGTGTCTTATTTTCTTTGTCCTGTTTGTTTGCATATGCTTCCTCACCTACCCTACTTATCTGGCCCAGAAATGCCTACATCCCTTACCCAACATTCTTCTCTTAGTGAAGTAAAAAATATAGGCACCTGCCCACAAACAAAATATTGTCCATTACATAACTTACCACTTTGACACACTTGATTTGGTCCATCTGACTATACAACATGATTGTGTTGTTGTCACTCCTCTTTGATGAGGTGACAACCCAAATTCAGCTAATGTCCTGTACATATTTTCCTTTTTACACTGTTAAAAAAGTGGATAGCTTTGATTCTTTCCTACCTCCCTCCTGCACATATCTATATTGCTTTCCCTTTGTTTTTCCCCTGCTTGCCCCCATTTCACCACTTTCTTATCTACCCCATTTTAATACCTTTAATCTGGTCAAAAATTAGAATCACACACAAAACACATATGTAAAAAAAATGGAGTCCTACACTTTTTGGCCTCTGTGTTTGCACAGATTTTGGCATCACACACCAATGTATGTCAAATAAAGAATATTTCATTCCATTATAAATACATATTCAAAACTATTAGATACATCTGGATTCAAACATTATATCATCTGGGTTCCAAAAGAAATCTGTGAATTAATTTACACCTTCTGCCAGAGTCATTTAAGCAGCAGGTGTGTTTCATTCACTCAGTACTCAGAACTCTCAGAATCTTTTTATTGAGGTTCGTGTTTCCTCAGCACTTAACTAAGCACAAACAAAGAAGGCAGTATAAATGTGCATCTTGCATGCACAAACAATTTGCCATCAATCGCATAACTCAGCTGCTTGGCAGTGTGGTATGGAAACTGCATAATAGCATGTATTACTTATGTTCGTGTGCATGTAGTCTTCATCCCATGAAAGTATATGTGAAGACAGAAACAAAAGGAAGGTACTTTTTAAGTAAACAACACATATTTACACAGCAGCTATCTGTTACCTTCCCCGACACACTACAAACTTGGTCCTTCAGTACTTCTTCACAAATATATCAACTACACTACAGAAATAAATAACAAATGCTTTCTTATATATCACACATATCAGATTTTCCAATAGTTATAGTAATGTGGACAGCTGTTTGCATATAGTTTGTAAAGTTGTCTCTTAAAGTATACCTGCACATTGGAAAACAACATCAAATACTACACATTGCATACTCATCAATCTGGTAATATGCAGAACTTTAAGATCTTGACAGTTGCATATGGCTATCTATCCATTTCAGACAGGACTCCCAACTACTGCTCTCAAATATGCAATGATGATGTCATTCACTTTAAATTGTCCTGCAGCCTTATAGGTTCATAGGTTCATAGCTAGGTACTAGGCTATTGGCCCTAGGGCCTATATAAGCCTAGCCAAAAAGGTTTCCTGGCTTTTGCCACCCAAGAAAATTATTTTCCTGTGTCCCTGTCGAGAAGAGCCACAGAGGTGATCCCCGGGGTGAATTTCCTATTTCCCATCCAATCATCAAGATTTTTCTAGAAGAGTGCTAATGAAGAGCTTTGTTTGATATAGATAGGTAGTTTGTTCCAGAGTATGGGACGTCTCTGGAACAGGAATCTATCCCTCCAGCATGTTCTGTTTATTGTGGTGACAAGGTTTAGGTCCCTAGAGCGTGTAGCTCAGAGGGATTGGGACTTCTTTAAGTGGAGCATGTCCAAAAGCTCTGGGTTTGACATCGCCTTGTATGTTAGGCAGAGATCGCCTCTGAGTAGGTGATATGTGATGGAGTAAAGCTGGAGTTTTTTGAGACGGTCTACATAGGGCATCTGTTTGAGGCTGGTAATCCTCTTTGTGAGGTATTTCTGTAGCCTTTCCAGTTGTTGTAAATGTCTTGTGAGGTACATACCAAAAGGGGCATTGTACTCTATAATGGGTCTAATGAGTGATAAGTAGAGAGGAACAATGACCTCTTTTTTCCTGGATGAGAAACCTTTTGTGATGAGGTGTGCCACATAGAAGGATTTCCTGACGACTGTGGTGATGTGATTATCAAAGGGGAGACTACTGTCTACCTATGTCCGAAGGTCTCTTATCACACTTTCAGTGTTAAGTAGACTACCACCTATGTGGTAGCTCATGGGTACAGAGTTTTTACCAAAGGGGATGACAATGCACTTTTTGGCATTGAGCTTGAGGTCATGGCTTTTACACCAGGCATCTGTCTCAGTGAGGCCCTTTTGAAGGATGTCCACATCGTTAGGAGTTTTGATTATGGCTCCTAGTTTGCAGTCATCTGTGAACTTCATTAGCCAAAGACCTTCTGTGTTAGCCTGTACTACAAAAAAGTAGATACCAAAAAGGAGAGGACCCAGGACTGAACCCTGTGGTACTCCACTTGTCACTGGTTTGAAGTTGGATTTTGAGTCTGCTACTTTCACAGTGTGGGTTCCGTCAGTGAGCCAGTTGGCAGCCCATTTTGTGACACAGGGATTTATACCTAGTTTAGTGAGTTTCTCTATAATTCCAGAGTGGAGGATGGTGTCAAAAGCCTTGGCGATATCTAGATAGGCTGTGTGAACCACCTTACCCTCATCTACGGCTTTGGTGACAGCCTCAAAGAAGTCTATCAGGTTTAGGATACATGATCTGCCTTTTACAAACCTGAACTGGGTGGGGTCCAGAGTTTGGAGATTACCAATGTCTTTGTTTATAAGTTTCATGATGATACATTCCATGGTCTTGCAGACCAGGCTCCTTAGGCTAATGGGACGGTAGTTCCCGGGGTCCATGGTGGCTCCCCCTTTGTGGAGTGGGATAACCGTCGCTGTGCACCATTCAGTGGGCACAAAGCCTGAGGTGAGGTTATGACTGAGCATGGTGCTTAGGTGGGGTGCCAGTTCATTCTGTCATTCATGTAAAATGAGCCTGGGATGTTGTCAGGTCCCATGAATGCTGTCTTCTTTATTTTGGAGAGTGTGGATTTTACCTGTGCAGCCATGATTACAGGAACTTTGCATTCTTCTGGTATAGAGACGAGCCCTTTAGGGGGTGAGAGGGGGTTAAAGTAAGCACTGAACCTATCTGCCAGGATGTTGGCAATATCAGTTGGTTCTGTATATTTAGTGCCATTGTACTGTAACTCAGAGCAGATATGAGTGTTGCCATTGAGATTCTTGACATAACTATAGAATGCTTTGTGGTTGTCTTTAGAATCAGTGGTGATTTTGTTTTCATGACTAGCTTTGGAGGATTTTATGAGGGATCTCAGCTTCTTACTGAGGCTGACCAGGGAGTTCCTCCAATCATGGGATTTTTCTCTTTTTTTGCAACAGTTTCTTTCTTCTGTTGTAGAGTTTGTTTATGGCAGGGGACCACCAGATTGGCTTCCTTTTTTGGAGGATAGCATCTTGGTTCTGATTGGAATAGCACGATTCATGCACTCGTGTAAGTGCTTATAAAGTGCATTTGTGTAGGATTCAGCAGTTGTACCTCTATTGTCTGCCTGCATGGGTATCGTGAAGTTTGCCACTTCTGTCTTAAGAAGCATGAAGTTGGCATAGGAGAAATTCTTTAAAGTAGTTTCCCTAATGGGGGGTGTGTGCGGAATGAGGATGTCTAGGGTGATTAGCTTGTTGTCGGATCTGACAAACAAGGAATTGACCTCTGATGTGGAACACCAGTTGCCCATGTTGGTAATGACCAGGTTTAGGATATTGTTGCCCCTGGTGGGAGTGTGGAAAAGTTAATCCAAGGCATTGAAATTTATGAATTCCAGAAAACACTGAGCAAAAGAGTTGGTACATGAGTAGTTTTCCCAGTTAATGGTGGGGGTAGTTGAAATCACCCATTATTAGGGTGTTGGGTGGTAACCTAATATTTTCCATTGTATCAAGAAATGATGAGAGGGAATCCTGGGGCATTGTGGGGGATCTGTAGCAAGTTACAGTTTAGACTGTGGTCTTGCCCAGAGTTAATTGCACTTGGATAATCTCAGATGCATTATGCCTTGCAACTATCCTGGAGGTGTGAATATCCTTAATGAATATGGACACGCCTCCGCCTTTAGTGTTTCAGTCCATGTTAGGTGGCCGAAAGGTGTGGTATGAATTATAGCCTTGTAATGCAGGGGTGCTCACTGGAGCCTTGAACCAGGTCTCTGTCATTGCACAGATGTCGATGTTCTCCATTTTAAGGAGTGCCTCGAGTGAATGCATTTTGAGGTTTCGAAAAGTCAGACTTGTGCAGAGGAGCTTGTGTTAAGTACTGAGTTCTGTAGTCTGTGTAATTAGATTGGTAAGAGTTCTTTTCTCACAGCACACAGCAGGTGTGTGTGTGTGTGTGTGTGTGTGTGTGTGTGTGTGTGTGTGTGTGTGTGTGTGTGTGTGTGTGTGTGTGTGTGTGTGTGTGTGTGTGTCTGTCTGTCTATCAAGTCAGAAGACCATAACTGTATATCCTGCATTCACCACTACAATCCCATGAAGTACCAGTATTTTCATAGTTGGACATGCCTACACATCCATTCCATGCAGGCCTCCCAACAGCTCAATAGCTTCTCTTAAACATGCAATGATGATGTGAAACCCCTACAAATTTTCCTGCAGCTATGTAAATGTCAGACTTGTGATGTGGTGCTTGTGTTAAATGCTGAGTTTTGTAACCTCTTTACATAGTTAGGTAGGGTTTCAGTTCTCACAGCAATCAACTGGTTTGTCTAGTCAAAAGGGCATAATTGTATATCCTGGAGTCACCACTGAAATTCAGTGGAGTAACAATATTCTCACAGTTGCACGTCAACATATCCTTTTCATGCAGACCTCCCAACATCTTCTCTTAAACATGCAATGATGATGTCATCCACAATAAATTGTTCTGCAGCCTTATAAAAGTCAGACATGTGCCACGGCACTTCCCTTAAGTGCTGAGTTCTGTAGACTGTGTACATAGGGGTTCTGTTCTCACAGCAGTCAACTGGTGTTTGTGTGCTTGTTTGTGCACTTACTTGACATTAGAGAGGGAGCATATCAAACACTGCTATTACAATTTTCTCTTCATCAGACACTGTTGATGTTATCACCTATAAACTGTTGTCCAACACTCTCCAAGTCAGACTTGTGTTGTGGCACTTATGTTAAATACAGAGGTTTCTAGTCTGTGTATCTTAGATAGGGGTTCTGTTATCATAACAGTCAACTGGTGTATGTGTGTGTATGTGTGTGTGTGTGTGTGTGTGCGTGCGTGTGTGTGTGTGTGTGTGTGTGTGTGTGTGTGTGTGTGTGTGTGTGTGTGTGTGTGTGTGTGTGTGTGTGTGTGTGTGTGTGTGCATGTTTGTGCACTTACTTAACATTAGAGGGAGAATTTTGCACCAGCATGTGGGACACTGCTATTAACATCCTCTTCTCACCAGACACTGCTGATGTTATCACCTATAAGCTGCTGTCTGACTCTCAAAGTCAGACTTCTGCTGTGATATTAGTATAGTACAGACAGTGTCAACACACACCAAAGATTGCTGCCACAGCCATGGAGATACATGAGATGAAGCAAAAACATGGGGGATATCTTACATTACAAAAACAAACACACAACCCAGTGATGACATATACATCACACCCCTATGAGCAGACCAAGTGACATGTGACTTGTGTACTGAGGTAGATGATATGTTGAATGTCCACCAGCATGTGCCCACAGTGGTGACTACTCTCTTGTATGTAACACAACTCCTGAGTTGGTGTAAGACATCCACATCAAAGGCCATAATCCTTCCATAATTCATAGCCTTCATCACACCAATAACTGTGTACAATGAACCCTTCTTCATGTACCTCCCTACACATATTTCAGGGATGAAAACTCAAGTGTACCACCTTTGAAAAGTGAGCTCTCACACATCTTATTGGCCATATCTAATTATTACTTTTGTTGCATAAACATTACTATCTCATGGTGTGGAATACCCACCAAGGTGATAGATTAATGTGTGATACCTGTTCTGGTAATGCACATAGTAACACTGATGGCATGGGTTACATCTGTGACAGTGTGGATTGTGTTTTATGTATATATATATATATAACAGCAAGAGGTTCTCTGGTTTCTCGGCTGGGGTGCCTGCATGTTCTCCTGTCAGGGTTTCCTCCGGTACTACGGTGCTCTCCCACATTCCAAAGACATGCATCTGACATTCCCCGTCAACAAAATGTAAAATAAAAATAAAATAAAATATATATATATATATATATATATATATATATATATATATATATATATATATATATGCTATGCACACCTATCAACTAGCCCAGATTGATCAAAATGTCACATACAGGTATAGCAGTGACCCTCCTAACACCTCAAGCAGATGTTCGACTGTCAGGATGGTGTGCTTGATTACCTCATAGATTGATGGTATCTCATAATAGTTGTACAAGCGTGTTCCTACAGAACCATCTATGCTCACTCATAATCCCATATGTTCTATCATAGACATGGAATTGCTGGTGGCATTATTTTGGTATTCTCCGTGATTGTGCATGCGTCTGTTTACTGCTGTCTATGAGCCTGTAACTATCTGTCCTACTTGGTGGAGACCTATGCTGACATTACAGTCTATTCAGACAACTCATTTTTGCACAGCTTCACTATATGCACTTAACCCCTATTGTATATAACATCCCTGATAGATATCCTCTCCATTGTTCATGTCAGGATGCTTATATCACAAATACATCCTTCTCCATTGTTATGTCACCTTGTGTAACAGTCATGTAATATACATTTCCACTGTGCAGTCTGTATTGTATTATGTCAATATGTGATCAGTGTTCCTGCTACAATGCTTAATTTACATGTCCACATCTGCTGCACATTAAAATATTTTACCTGTCCTCTTCCCTGTGTTCATTCCTACAATTCATCTGTGTGTCCTTTTTCAACACACACACTTTCCCTGACTGTTTATTTTACATGGCAGTCTATGTACTGCTACTGATCATTTACACAACTTGTGTACAGAATGCCTGAAATGGGACTCCACAATACTCTGCACTGCATACACTGTCCTGTAATTGGTTTGGACCATATACATTGCTATACTATTGACCCTGCTAATCATTGTGGCATTCTGCACAATCCTGCAGACCTAGTTTGCCAGTAAAAACAGATCTACATGCCTGCTGCCATTTGTGTTACTTTACACAGTTTCCTGGATGGCAACACTGTTGCTAGCCCTGAAACCATGCTTGTTTATATCTAGATGTCTTACCTACACAATTTCTTATCTACACAATTTCTTCTCCTCATAGACCCATCTCCTTCATTTACTATTGTCTACAATTCACACTACTCTTCTCTTCCTATTTTTAAATGCAACAAACAAAGAAATAAAAAAAATGGTTCTTGTATTACATTTGGCTCTTTGTATAATTATTGTCATTCTCAGAATGTTCTTCATGTATGGTTGACTCTTTGTTTAAATGTACTTCATATATGGTTTTCCATTGAAATAATATTTTATCTGCTTTAATATTTATAGAGCTGCTACTTGGTACTAGACTTATGGTATCTATTTGTTGACTATATTTTACAACATTTTTAATAATTGTTATTTTCCTGGTACTTTTCTCATTGAAAAAGGACCCCTAGCTCTGCTGGACTAACCTGGATAACAAATGTCAATAAATAAATAAATAGATGCGGTACAAAGCATGAATATGTAACTAGAGCTGCTGCTTACCGTGCAAAACATAAACTTTGAGTTTGTTGAATCCCAGGAATAATTTTAATCTAGTAGTGCAATAATACTCATTGACAGTCTTTGTAACATTACTTTTGTGCTTTTTTTCTGATTTTTCTTTCACATTTTGCAAAGCACATTGTCTATAAGCCAAGTCCACCACACACAATAAAATGGCATCACTCATACTTGTGACCAAGCTTTATTGTAACATTAAACACTGAATCACTTATAAACCCAGCCTTTAATTATTCTAACATTTCACAAGTTTCATTGCAGCATTTTACTAATGAACCCCAACCTTAAGCTTAGTAAACAGTCACCACATTTAAAACATATTAGTAATAACAGTGTAGACCCAAACTTCATCCTTTAAATTAACTTCTATAGACAGGAAAACCCAGGCAGCATGACTGATGACCTGTTTTGGAAACCCATCTAGCCCAATGCACCCAAGCAGCATTTATGATTGCCTACTTCAGTATACTCTCTACAGCAACAGTTTTGTTTCCTCCTAGGCAGTATTCCAAACTGCTCATTTTTGTCCCATTAACACCATTAGCTTGGCCCAAGAAAGAGGATAGAACAGAAAGAGAGGAACATTTATACACCTGCCCACCAGGCCACCTTGCCATATGACTGTGTGCTTCTACTCATTTAGCAATATGGGCTAGATCAAACATCTGCTATGTCCCTTTCAAATTTTGCTGGGATGGTTCAAAATCCTGAATAATCAGGTGGAAGTAAACAATGAACAAAATCACATAAAAACAGTCATCCTGAGCGGATTGCTGGCAGCAAAAGACAGTAAGAGTATCCGGTAATATAAAAACTGTATCCAAATAATGAATAGCCCAATTTAAATAGAAATGACACTAAAACATACATGAGGTTGAGCGCTTTCGTCGCTACAATCAAATGGGACTTCATCAGAAGAAATGCTGCAAAATGCATCATTCTTTATATACTAAATAATGAAATTCTTAAAGGAACCACACCTCCATAAAATCTATCATGTCTGTATAAAATGTATATATGTATTCTAAGTAGTCAAAAAGTGAATGCTAATGTGTTTGAAATTATGAACTCAGTTCATTAAAAAATAATGTCTTAAAATAAAAATGAAAAATAAAATTTATAAAGTGAGGGCTCATTTTTTTAAAGTAATGGAACAATAGTACAACCTTCGTTCAAACCAGGGGATACTGTGGGAACTAGATCTGGAGATTAGAGAAATACAGTGGCAATTGAGGTTAAATGCCACAGTATCCCCTGGTTTGAATGAAAGTTGTACTATTGTTCCATTTCTTAAAATCCGAGCCCTCACTTTATAAATTTTATTTTTTAATGAATTGAGTTCTTAATTTCAACCACATTGGCGTTCACTTTTTGAGTATGTAGAATAGATATATACATTTTATACAGGTGATAGATTTTATGGCGGTGTGGTTCCTTTAAGAATTGAATTATTTAATTGATCAGTAGACTGGAGTGTATAAAGACTGATGCATTTTGCAGCATTGGTTCTGATGAAGTCCCACTTGATTGTAGGGACAAAAGCGCTCAACCCCGTGTTTGTTTTAGTGTCATTAAAGTGTGCTTTTCTATTTAAATTGGACTATTCGTTATTTGGATATAGTTTTTATACTACTGGATACTGCTACTGTCCTTTGTTGCTAGCAATCCACTCAGGATGGCTGTTTTTATGTGATTAGTTTTTTGATACCAGCCATTCCAGTGTTACACTGCTTTTGTTTTAACTAGTTTGTTTTAAACAATTAACAAAAACAGTCCTACCTGAGCAAGAACTCCATTCTCTGTGAAATAAAATAGATGCCTATGTGTAAAATTTCAATTATCCCAAACAAAGAATAAAAAGCAGTGATTATGCCTTCCTGGCTATTCTATGATTAGCAAACTTGCAAGCTGCTGTATCACTGCAGGTTTAATGACACCTTTCCACAGCAGCTTCGAAATTATGGAAGATGATACTATACCAAGCCAACAGATATTGCCAATATACTGGCCGACAGATTCAGTGCTAACTTTACCCCCCCCCCCAAAGGACCAATCACAATACCAGTAGATTGCCAGGCACCCAGTATTACTGCTGCACAGGTTAAAACAGCACTGTTCAAGGCCAAAAATACAGCTTCTATGAGACCTGACAATATCCCTGGCTGTGTTCTACATGAACTATAGAGTGAACTGGCACCTCACCTGTGTGCCTGTTCAATCACAGCCTTACCTCAGGCTTTGTCCATACAGAATTGCGCACTGCTACAGTTAACCCTCTCCACAAAGGAGGAGCAACTACAGACCCTGGAAATTATCACCCAATTAGCCTGATGAGTCTGCTATGCAAAGCTATGGAACACATCATCATGGACCTAATAAACAAGGATAAAGGGAATCTCCAAACTCTGAATCCCATACAGTTTGTTTTTTTGAAGGGTAGATCATGCCTGCTCAACTTGGTCAACTTCTTGGAGTCAGTCACCAGAGCTGTGGATGAAGGCAAAGTGGTTCATACAGCCTACCTTGATCTGGCCAAGGCCTTTGATACCATACCCCACTCAGGAATCATAGAAAAATTCACTAAGCTAGGGATCAACCCCTATATCACTAGATGGGTTGCAAACTGACTCACAGATAAAACCCACAGTGTGAAAGTAGCTGACTCCAAGTCAGACTGCCGACCAGTCATGAGTGGAGTCCCATAGGGTTTGGTCCTGGGTCTTCTCCTGTTTGGTATCTACTTCTCTGAAGTCCGAGCCACCATGAAGGGACTCTGGCTGACAACATTTGCAGATGATTGCAAGTTGGGAGCTATCATTAACTCCACACGTGATGTTGACATTCTACAGAATAGCCTCAATAACACCAATGACTGGTGTCAGAACCATGGCCTTAAGCTCAATGCCAAAAAATGTGTCATAATCCCCCTTGGGAAGAAACGGTCCCCTTAAATTACCACATTGATCATAGTCTAATGAACACAGAATGCATTATAAGAGATCTGGGAACACAGGTTGACAGCAACCTCTGTTTTGACCACCACTTTGCCACTGTGGTCAGAAAGTCCTTCTATTGGCACATCTCATTACTAAGGGTTTTGCATCCAGGAACAAAGAGGTCATTGTCTGCCTCTACTCTTCCCTCATTAGGCAATCATTGAGTACAATGCCTCATTTGGCATGTGCCTCACTAGACACCTGCAACAACTGGAGAGGCAGCAAAAGTACCTCACAAACAGAATCCTAGGCCTTAAACACTTGTCCTATATGGACAGACTCAAAAAACTCCAACTATTCCCTGTCTCATATCAGCTGCTTAGAGGTGATCTCTTCTTGACTTACAAAACCATGTCTGACCCATATCTGTTAGAAATGCTACATATAAAGAAATCCCAATCCCTCCACAGCACATGCTCCAGAGGCCTCAACCTCATTACCACAATCGACAAAAAAATGGCACACATGGAGCTGGAGAGCAGCTGATGCAGTAAAAACAATGATGATATCACCAGTAGATTCAAAGTACAAACAATTTATTCCACACAAAGTATATGTACAAGCTTTTGTCCCTGCTCAGTCAGGAACTTCTTCAAAGTAATTCAGTTAGTAAAACACACTTCATTTAAATACTAAATAGGCAGTCAGTAAATCACACTTCATTTAAATACTAAATAGGCATACAATCAATCCTAAAAACCACACACCCCCTTTTTTTTTACTACACTGCTAGTAAAATATATCTTAAACAATAAATACGCTTTATCTCATCTCTAAAATACAATACATTCCCTAAAACATTCACTAAAACAGCTATTTAAATGTTATTTTTAAAATATAATACACTTAAAACATTTCTCAGTAATTTTCATCTTTCCAGAACTTTTAGTTTTAAAAAAAACATGCAAGTGAGAAACTGTCATTTAATCCTGGCCATTGCAGGGAATTCATCCTTAATTGCCATAGGGCTTCTTGTTTATCTAATATTAATGCCCATGGCCCACCTCTTATATCTGGTTTTATTGTCTCCAAAATACCAAATTTAAAAGTATGGTCAGGATATTCAAAGTTATGTCTGGCTAGGGCATTTCTTTCTTGTTCCTTATATCTCTTACATGTTCATAAATTCTACTTTTTAATTTCTGTTCTGTTTCGCCTATATAAAAACATAGTCATTTTGTGCAAACTGTGCAATATACTACTTTCTCTGTTGTGCATGTGCCTTTACTGGTAATCTTCACTATGGTATTATTAATGTTAAATGAGCTACCCTTGTAGATGTACCCTTGTTCATTAGTGGTTACTTTGCATTTTTTTCATTACCACAATCAACAGAACATGCTGGAGGGACAGGTTCATAACCCAGAGAATGCTCATGCTATGAAACAGACTTCCCATACATGTCAAGCAGAGCACCTCACTGGCCCTCTTCAGGAGAAATCTTGATGAGTGGATGGGAAATAGAAAATTCACCCCGGAGATCATTCCAGTGGCTCTACTCGACAGAGGCACTAGGAACTAAGGTTGGGTGGTACAATGCCAGGGTAATCCTATGGGCTAGGCTTGTAAAGGCTCTAGGGCCATTAGCCTAGTACACACCTATGAACCTATGAACTACCCATAGTTATCTCAGCTGAAGGAAGGTGAGATCCCTTACAATCCTGACAGAAACCCATGCTTAAGGACAGACTCAATATCTTTACCCTCCCCTTGAAATATATCAACACAATGTGAGGCTGAGCAACTGCTTCATCTGTCTTACCAATAACCAGTATGAGATGACTCCTCAGCATTCCTCCATACCATTTCCAAATAACTTCTAAATAAATAGGAACCAAAATCAAATTTGCTCCTCTAGGCCTCAATACGACTCTCTTAGCCTCTCAAAATATAAAAGGATGTCTCATAAACAGTAGTGTCTTGCATCCTGTTGGCAGTGTCATAGGAATGGGCATTTTTGGGAAAACACATCCACTTTCTTTTCCCTTCCTTTCCTTCTCCTGCACTTTCATGGAACATGGCCCTCTGGTGTCTACTCTGATTAGGTTGTCCACTTCCTTTTTCTTTCTATAGATAACTCCTGGCTGCCTCCAGGAACTGCTTGTGGCTCCACAAGGGATTCTTTCAAAAACTCCTTTCCTTGTGAAGTGATGTCTCTTCATTGATGCTTGAATTCTTCAAAGTTAATCATCCATAATTGAATTTCCTTACACTATAATATCACCTAACCTTGGTTTCTTTTCCTGTTCATGTGGATGACAAGGAGTATGCTCACAGATGCTTTTCCAAGGAAGAAGCCAATGACATTGTAATACTTTATAAAAAGAAAAACACTCCATAACTTATTTCATTTCTTCCTAAGACCCTGGGCCAGATTCAGGAAGCCTCCGTGTAAGAGTTATAACTTACGGAGGCTCTGGTTAAACGGTGTGATGTCAGCATGTCATGCATATGCATGAGGTGCATGAGGCATGCTGAATCACACTAGTAACTCTTACACGGTCCGTAAGAGAGAGAAGCGTGTCTGTAGGCTAAGCCCTGCAAGGACGACACGCCCCAGAAGACTATAATGGCTGAAAGTAAACAGCCACGAGAGAGGTCATGGAAATGTGAATAAACACACTACACAACACATGCCCCGATAGACCATCAGTGTATAAAGTGAAGAGATGTTATAAAATTAAATTAAAACCTTTTTTTTTAAACCCGTATATGTTTGCTACTGTGTGCGCTCATGTGCGCGGGTGTGCTACTAGCGCAATTGCAGTTAACAGTCAGTGGAAAAGGATATAAGAACTAAATATGCAAAGTAAGCCAAGAAGTAATTTAAGCGGTAGAGTTGCTGGCCTAAGAGTAGGCACGCGAGGATTCGAGCCCCCACAACAACCTTTTTTTTTTTTTTGTAAATAAGCACTAAAAAGCCCCCTGACAGTATTGTACAAATGTAAAAGTATTCCCTTTTGTAAAATGCAATGAAATGGAGCATATATTTTGAAGTAACACAAGAATAAAAAAAGTCAGAAATGTACTCATAGCTAAGCTGTTGTGAGACAGACTGCCCGTAGCTGAGTAGTGTTTAAATAGCTAAGCACCCGGTTTAACAGGCTGAAACTGTTTGCAACTAGCTGTGCTAAGCTGAACATGTGTGTCACTAGCCAATTAAGGTTTACCCTAGCGCACACCGTTTGCACGGCGCTGCCACAAGCTAACTGCCAGTGCACATAGCAGCGCAGACCTGGTTTAAAGTGCTTAAAAGTGCCTTTATGGCACTTTGATTGACAGGTCCTGTACTCAGTTTGAAAGTTTGTAAAGAAAAAGAAATTCCCACAGTCAGTCTCGAACCCAGGACCTTGGTAAGATTAGTCTGTATGACCTACCACTAAGCCATGCTTGCCTTACAAGAACACAGTGCTAAAATAAATATAACATGTAATAGTAAAACTCAGTATAAAAGCAATATAGGAGATGTACTATCTGAAGCATGTCAGGCAGAGTTTTAATGGCCAAATTACTGGATTCCCATACTAGGTCAGTGTTAACAGAAACAGCCCTGCTACTTGTTAGCTTGTACATAATAAAGTAACGTAATGTACATATATGAAGGTACGTATATCTACACATACAGATATATAAATATATATAAATACATATGAAATATAGCTGTAGGTGTCAGTATCCATACACACTCACTACAGGAAACAGTGAACATAAATGCAGCAACCTGAATCTGCAACACAGCCTGACCCCTGTGTGACCTCGTGCCCTTCTAACTGCTTAAAGGTGGCCTCAGCACTTTGATTGACAGGCCCTGTACTCAGTTTGAAAGCTTGCAAATAAAAATAAATTCCCACTGTCAGTCTCAAACCCAGGACCTTGGCAACATTAGTCTGTATGACCTACCACTAAGCCATGCCTGCCTTACAAGAACACAGTGCTAAAATAAATATAACATGTAATAGTAGGAATCAGTATAAAGGCAATATAGGAGGTGTACTATCCAACGCATGTCAGGTAGAGTTCCAATGGCCAAATTACTGGATTCCCATACTAGTTCAGTGTTAACAGAAACAGCCCTGCTACTTGTTAGCTTGTACATAATAAAGTAAGGTAATGTACATATATGAAGGTATGTATAGCTACACATACATATATATAAATATATATTAATACATATGAAATATAGTTGTAGGTGTCAGTATCCATACACACTCACTACAGGAAATAGTGAAGATAAATGCAGCAACCAGAATCTGCAACACAGCCTGGCTCCTGTGAGACCTACTAACCCCTTTAACTGCTTAAAGGTGCCTCCAGCACTTTGATTGATAGGCCCTATACTCAAGTCAAAAGCAGAATATAAGCATACTAGTAGGCCCTACCACAAGACCATTGTAACACTAGTCTGTATGACCTACCACTAAGCCATGACTCTCATACAGGAATATAGTGCTAAATAAGTGGAACATGTAATAGTAGGAATGAAGATAAAGGCAATATAGTATGTCTACTACCCAAAGCATGTCAGGCAGACTTTTATGGTCCCAATTACTGGATTCCCATACTAGTGTAGTGTTAACAGAAACAGCCCTGCTAATTGTTAGCTTGTACCCAATAATGTCAGTTAATGTACATATATGAAAGTATGTATATGTACACAGATATATATATATTTATATAGCAATACATATGACATATAGTTGTAGGTGTCAGTATGCAGACACACAGGCAAGAGAAAGGAACAGGCAAGAGAGCATGCAAGCATGAATCTACAACACAGCATGAAACCTTCACACTCACAGAACACTGTCAACAGCATACGAGCATGGTCCACGCCCTACAATCTGAAAGGGCAATGCCTATCTCACATACCCTTCTATAGCAGTGTCCTGAAATCACAGTGAGACATGCAATCAGTACACACCTGGCTGCATGCAAGTAGCAAATGCTGCCTTACAATTGGTGCAGAGGCCATCAGATACCTATGCCTGTGCAGATACCTAAAAAGCATTACATACATTGCACAACACACATTGCACAAAGACCTACAGAGAGAGAGAGACAGAGAGAGAAACAAACAAATATAACGACAGCCAGCAGCAAAAGCAGCAGCAAACAGCAAGCAGCAAACAGCAAGCAGCAAGCAGCAGCAAGCAGGAGCAAGCAGCAACAAGCACCACTGGCACAGCAACAGCTGCAATACACAAAACAGGTTAAATGCAAAGTAGCAGGTTAATCCTGTGTATACTGTGCACACCTCATGTGTATCATAGTTCACTATCTATAGGTATGTCCATGAGATAGGTTGTGTGTACATAGTCCTGAAATATAAACATATGTAATATTGCTGTACATGTTGCCCATACTTAACACTTCCATAGCTTAGATCACAAGGCCAGTTGTGCATATGATGCAGTAGTTCCCAGTAGAGGTTCCTCCTCATTGGTGTGGGACCACTGTGTATGTATGGCACTGTTCAGGTACATATCCTGTAGTATGGCCAGGGATTAATATCAGTCTGTCATGTGGTGCTATGTCCTCCAGGGGTGAATGTAGCACACATCCAGGGATACCATTTCGTAACAGTGATGCTATGTGTTCTGCAATGATGAAGGTGGCTCTCACATGGACATGTGAGAGGATAGGAGGTGACAGTCATCTGGGATAACTAATACCACATGTGTGGAGAATGGGAATGGGGAGGGGCACCTAAACTGTCTGCAACAATGTTGCCAATATCTGTGCATTTGGTGAATGTGAAGCATCTTAACACTGCTGACCACAGATGCCTTGCTGTCATGTGAATCTGCCCTGTGCTGCAGTAGCCTTCCTATTGTTATACAATATGCCTGTATCTGTACTCCACTGGACAGGATTAATAAGTGGTGTGCAGTTGTTCTGGAGTTGATATGTGTGTGCACAGTACATGCAGTATGTGGGATGTCTGTGGTAAGCATATGCAAAAGTGCTAGCGGTGTGTTGTGGCTTCCACTGGCCCAATGGGCTGCATGGATAGCATCACTGTCATAACTACTGAATAACTGTGTAATTAAATGCATACATAGCAAGGTAGTGTACTGTGCTTGTGGTGTTGTTCGGATATGTAAATCCAGGCTGAGTAATGTGTCCACATCACAGGGTTGGGTTGGATGGCAACACACATCCAGTATGTAGGGATGAACACCCAGAATGTGTCAGACGCGTCGCCTGTGCAGAAGTATCCGGCCATTACCTGTGCATCCCCCACAACACACACACATGCAACATATGGCTCTTAACATAAAGACTCTTTGTACCAAAGGCAAGCGTCCAGTCTGGTGGACCCCAGCCATAAACAAACTCTACAACAAAAGGAGGAAGCTGCTACAAGATAGAGCAAAATCCTTAAAAGGTAAGACACCCTTGATCACTATAAGTAAAAAACTAAGAGCTCTCATAAAATCATCCAAAGCAAATTTTGAGAGAAAAATAGCTAAAGACTCAAAAAAGACAATCATAAGGCCTTCTTTTATAGTTAGAAACCTGGGAGGAAACTCCCAGATATGCTCAGAACTAGTTCAAAATGATGTGAAGATTACTGATCCTACAGACATTGCCAACATACTGGCTGACAGGTTCAGTGCAAACTTCTCCCCTCCCAAGGAGAGATATCTATACCAGCCCCATTGCAGCCCCAAACGCCCAAGTGAGAACTGCTCTCTCCAAAGCAAAAACACAGCATCCATGGGACCTGATGGTGTCCCCGCTGTGTGTGCCACGAACTCAATGAGGAATTAAAACCCACAGCTAGGACAGCTGTTTAATCATAGTCTTACCTCTGGATACGTACCCAGGGGGTGGCGCACTGCAACTGTGGTCCCACTTCACAAAGGCAGGCAGTGCCTCCACCGACCCTGGAAATTACCGCCCATTAGCTTGACAAGCCTTATCTGCAAGCCATGAGAGGATCATAATGGACCTCATAAATAAAGACATAGGGAATTTGCAGACTTTGGATCCATCCCAGTTTGGCTTTGTCAAAGGCAGATCATGCCTTCTAAACTTGGTTGACTTTTTCGAAACAGTCACCAAAGCCATTGATGAGGAAAAGGCAGTCCATACAGCCTACCTCGATCTGAAAGGCCTTCGAACAATACCCCACTCGGGTATCATTGAAAAACTCATCAGCTTAAATGTTAACCCATACATCACAAGATGGGTTGCAAACTGGGACAGAACCCACAGGGTCAGAGTTGCTGGCGCCATGTCACACTCAAAGTCTGTCACAAGTGGTGTACCACAGGGCTCAGTCCTGGGCCCACTCTTGTTTGGCATCTACTTTTCAGTACAAAACAAACACAGGAGGGAGGAGTTGACCAAGTTTGCAGATGACTGCAAACTGGGCGCCATAGTAGAAAACATCTGACACAGATATCCTTCAGAAGGGTCTCACAGAAACGGATAACTGGTGCCAGAGCCATGGCCTAAAGTTAAATGCCAAAAATGCATAGTCATACAAAAACAAGGTTACCCTAGCTACCAAATAGGTGGCAATCCACTGAGCACAGAAGAAGTTATCAGGGACCTGGGGTGCGAGGTTCATACTAGTCTGTCATTCGACACCCATGTAGCTAAAGTAGTTAGGACCTTCAAGACCTGCACCTTATCATGAAGGGATTCTCATCTAGATCAAGGGAGATCATAGTCTCCTATACTCATCACTCATCAGACCAATGATTGAGTACAATGCCCCATTCGGAATGTATCTGACCCGACACTTGCAGCAGCTGGAGGCCACAAAAGTTCCTCACCAAAAGGATAAAGGGTCTCAAACATCTGTCCTATGCTGCCCGACTGAAAGAACTCCAAGCTGCTATCGCTTGCTCAGAGAGAGGTGACCTTTGCCTAACATACAAGGCCATGTCAAACCCAGATTTGATGAATATGCTTCACCTCAAAAATCTAGATCTGTCAGAGCCACAAGGGCGGGAGACTTAAACCTCGAGCACGGCTATTAATAGGACGTGCTGGAGGGATAGATTCATCACCCAAAGACTCCTATGCTGTGGAATAAAATCGGTATATGTGAGGCAGAGCACCTCGCTGGCCTTGTTCAAGAAATCTTGACCAATGGATGGGAGATCGATATACCCAGGGATTACCTAGTGTCACTGCTCAACAGAGGCACAGCAAAATAATGGGTATAGTTCCCCATAAAGGGGTGGCGTAAGCCAAATGCCCTCGGGCAGATAGCCTAGTATGAACCTATGAACCTATGAACCTAAGAAGTACTATAGCAGTACACACATGTTCATAGGTTCATACTAGGCTATTTGCCCTAGGGCATTGGAGAATGTGTTTGTCTTTTCACCACCCAATTACAAGTTATGCTGCTATGCCCTTGTCCGATGTTAGTATACTGTGCCTCTGTCTAACAGTGACATAGAAGTGATACCTGGGGTACAACTATGATCTACATCCAGTCATCCAGATTCCTATGGAAGAGAGTCAAGGAGGGACTCTGCCTAACCTGTAGTGTGAGCTCATTACAGAGTGAAGGGAGCTTCTCGGTTAGAAATATGCCCTCCAGCATGTCCATGTATGTCAGTGCTGAGGTCCAGCTCTCCTGAGCATGTGGCTGTATGGGACTCTGATTGCCTGAGGTGCAGCATGTCCATTACTGCTGGGACATGGCTGTATATGGCGATTGCCTCTGAACAGGCAGTAAGCCACTGAGTCCAGCTGGGCAGCATATGACATCTGTGTGAGCCATTGCATCCCCTTGATGAGGTACTGTTGTCCTGTACCAGTTGCTGTGGGTGTCTGGTTAGGTACATCCCAAGTGCATTGTACATTATAGGCTTGATGATGGATGAGTAAAGAGGCACAATGACCTCCCTGCCATACATGTGAATCCTCATGATTAGCTGGGCTATATAACATGTCTTTCAATCCACATTGGCCATGTGGTTGACAAATGACAGACCGCTACCATGTTTCTTCCCAGGTCCCCAACTACGTCTTCTGTACTCAATGGCCTAACACCTATGTTGTACTGTGCCACCAATGTGGGCGTGGGAATCTGCATTGAATACTGATACTCCCCTCCTTTGTTCAAGTGTTGGGGCTGACAAGAATGGTAACAGCTATAACCTGGTAGTACTGGTGTGCTCTGTGAAACCTGAAACAGGTTCATGTTACTGCACAGATATCGATGTCCAGAATGTTAAGTAGGGTTTTGAGTGCGTGCATCCTTAGGTCTAGACTTCTGGTGTTGAGTAGCATCACTCTTACTTCCTCATCCTTTGTGATACAAATGGATGTGGGTTTGAATACAGGCACTATGGGTGTAGCAAGAGGACAGGTGCAAGCTGTCCCTAGCAAAGCATACCACCCCAAGATGGCAGGCATTGGCACACCTGTGAATGACACCAGTATGTCAGTCAATTGTTGGAAGGGATCATCGTGCCTTGATATTGTGGCATGGTTCTAGGTGTGGGTAGGATGCTACTCAAGGTCAGGGTCAAACTGTCTTGGGCTACGTGCTCAGAGAGCTCTGTACTGTCTAATGTCATGTAGTCCAGGGAGGAATGTGTCAGGCCATTCACACCAGCATGGACATTGACTGAGTCATACCTGTACTTGCCTTGGGGTTACCTGAGTGTTTGTGTTATGTGGCAGGTCATAGTGGCCGACAGGCTGCACACCGTGACCCTCACCTCGTTAAGCCTGGTGAACGTGATGTTAGTGTGCCTGATGACAGAGGCACCTAGTACAGGTGTATGAGGTGTGTTGTTTACTGTTAATGGTTGTGAGTGTTCAGCACATTGGCTTTGTGTGATATGTGTTGCACATGTTCGTTTCCGTGGTAGTGGTTGCATGGATGTCTGCTTAGGTCTCTGCTGCATAGGCATAGCTGTGGTCTGAGCCTACAAGTATGTTCATGTGTGATCATGTGTTAGGTCCGCTGTTGTGGTAGGTCTATGTGAGACTGGAAGTGTAGTGTGTGGTCTCCTTGGCCACCTGACTGGTTATGGTGGTATTGGGTAGACAGAGCCTAGCCTCCAGTGTGGTATATGGTTGCATCACTCACATGAGTTTGAATTTGTTGTTAGGAGGAGGGGGTTGTCTGTGTACATGCATCTGTTCCAACATTGTCTCTGGAGTACCACACTCACCAGCTGGACTGGGGAGGGAACTGACAACTGACCTCTGGACATGCTAGAATACTATTCTGAATTCTGTAATAATTAATGATTGAAAACAAGGTCCAGTGGGGAGTGAGGGTGTACTGACATTACCTACAACTGCTGACTGATATAAAAGCGTCAGTGAGCAAGTGCCAGGTAACCTAAGTGCAATGTGTCACAATTAAGTAAATGCAACAATGAGAAGCAGTCACTTGCTGTCATGTGTAACATGGAAATACGTACAGTAAGCAATGCAGATATCAGTAGTGAGTCACAGACGTGTTGACAAGCTGTGTACTATGTGGGAGTAGCATACCAGTGAAATAACAAGCTAACAAATAACAAGCATATAAACAAAGGTAGATCCAGGAGGCCTGGATGTAGTGGTTGCTACAGCAAACAAGGTGTAGCAATGTCAGTAAGATACAGCTCAGATATGCAGGCACTATAAACCTGAAACCAGATGTCCCCAGCTATGAATGGCAGAGTACAGCCTATTGTCACACACGAGTGCAGACCACAAACCTTGTTAATGTTAAATAACTGGCCTGAAGGCCAACTGCCCATACCAGAACTAATACACTTGTACACTGGGCCCTCAATCAGCAGTTCCCAACTTCAATGGATGAAAGATATGTGTCCTGCCACCACAGTGCTTGCCACCAACCTCCCTAATGTAAAACAACTGGTCTGAAGGCCAAGTGCTTAGTACAAATGACATAGAATGATAGCTACACTGTAATCAAGTTTTAACCAAGCAGTAATAAGTAGAAGTTAATACTCCCTGTATAGAATGTGTACCATGTATGGTTGAGATACTATGCTGATAACTTGTTTGTGTACCTTTCCAGCTTGACATGGCTCCAAAAAGATCATATTCTGCTGCAGAGGATGACGTGATTCACCAGAGCCTGGTGCGTGCCATCCTGTTCTCACGCACCACCCAGAATCAGCAGGAGAGGTCTGCACTGTGGCAAAACCTCGTTAGCAGGATAAATGATGTTGGCATGCATGATAGGACATATGAGCAGGTGAGACATCACTGCAGTGATTTGATAAGAAATGTCCGCCAGCGTGCTGCAGATATCCGCAGGCAACAGGTTGCCACAGGTGGGGTGGCCACATCCCCCCCTCAGACAGGAGGGGCTACTGCTATGTGTTGTGGGTCCAGCCCCAGAACAGCAACACTCATGCATCATGATGGAGGTTGGATCCACACAGCAGCAAGTCACCGAGCGTGCAGGTAAGATGCCATATTCATTTATTGTTATTAATTTTACATTTGTTGACCCAGATAGTCTAGCTGGATATATGTCCATTTTCAGTAGAGGCCTGTGGAGAAAAGCTCCACATATAACGTAATAAAGGCAGACAGACAAGTTGTTAATACAGACAGCCAACATGATAGAATTGTACACCAGCCTGTCAACTAAATCAACATACATGTAAGGAACTCAAACAGTTTAGAGTCATACACAATGTACCGTTGGTTTAAAAGCAATCCTACCTAAAGCATAACGGTTATGCAATAAGGCAAAAGCCAGATACATAATAGTTAGGGCTCAGAAGGGTAGAGAAGTAGAAGGAGTATGAAAGACACAATGATATGGAAGAGGCAGGAGTCAAGAAAGGAAGTGAGGAAAAGAAGGAAGACAGTCAAGAGGATATGGGAGAGATGGGAGAAGTAGGTCAGAGCATAGAAGGACATCAAGGTGAAAGAAACAGGGTAGAAGCTAGTTTCTATGCACAATGAGGGGTTAAAGGTAAAGAGGGTAGGGAGTTAACCTGTACTCCAAGAAGAACAAAGCCAGTGGTTTTGGAAGTACAGTTTGAGGTGTCGTTTGAAGAGAGGTAAGGGTGAGATTAAAGTTAACCCCTGGTATGTACATATGACTGTTCTGTACACTGTTACTCCATGCACGCATAAGGTGTGCATGTGGTATGTATCTGTCATCATGATATATATACAGACATTATGTGCAGCTGATGTGTATAAGGGAACTAGTGTACTACTGTACTGTATCATGTGCAAAACAAATGGCACACATGTGCCCACTGACATTACAAACACACGCTCTATGATATTACGTGTTTGTGCGTGTGCCTCATTATGGCGTTCCTGTTCAGGTGTGTGTGCATTTCTGATGGGTGTCATCAGCCACGGCTCAAGTGCATAACCTGCATCCCCCACTAGGTGTCCGTGTGGGAAGTCCCCATTGGCAAATGATTGGTACAGCTGCGTCAGACGCCAGATATGGGAATCGTGGTAGCTCCCAGGGCAGCCAGCACACACATTCATTATTATGCCCTGGGCATCACACACGACCTGGCAGTTGATGGAGGGTATCATCCCTTAATGTAATGTAGGCTCCCTCCCTCGCCTGGTGCTTTGATGCGTATAGCGTGCAGTCTATAGCACCCAGTACCTCAGGGTATTCCGCGCTATTTGCTGGAAGAGACGCATATTGCTGGCCAATACCTCACGGGCACTGGGGAAATATACATGATCACCGACATGTGCTGACATGGCATCCAGGAACTGGTGTAGTACCCTGGAGGCTGATGCCTGTGGTATCCCCATCATATCGCCAGTTGGTCTCTGGAAGGTACCTGTTGCTAGTATTCTTAGGCCAACACATACCTTGGTTTCCACTGGGATGGGTTCCCCTCTGTTGGTTCTGTGTGTGAGGTGTGGCCTGCACAGCTCAACAATCTGCTGCAGGAGCTCTCTGTCCACTCTATAGCGCTCTACTATCTCCAGCTATTGTAACCCATGGTAGGTGACCCTGGGCCTGTATACTCTTCTCCTTCTCCTCACTCTGGGTTGTCTATCAGCATCTGCATTGTCACCACCCTCAGCAATTCGCCTATGCCTGATTATAATAGCTATGGCAGCCCCTAGCATTTCTGCTCTGAGTTCAGCTTTTTTCAGTTTTCAATTCTGATAGCTTAGTTTCTGGCAGTATCTGTTGTGAGAAACAGCCTGCACTGCTCTTTGCAGTGTTTTAAGTGCTGGGTTGGGCTTCTAGTCTGCCTGTGTAATTGCCTGCTTCTAATTGTTTCCACCAATTAACTCCAGTAGTATCTTCTGGCAGTTTCCCTGGATTTTAGTTGTTTCCTGTTTCCTTTCTGTTTCCTGGGGAGCAATGTGCACACCAGCTTAAACACGCTCACAGTCACTTAAAACATCGCGCACACATCCCTACACGGTGTTACACACGCCAAGACACATCCTTACACGGTGTGAACTAGGCTGATTCATGCTAAAACGCCAAGACACTGCCTTACACACGCACGCGCCCAAGAAACCATTGTAAACGGTTTGCAACACGCCCCACATGTTGAACCTGTTTTACATACACAAGACACGCCAAGATGCACGATTTCAAGAAACTTTGAGTGTAGGGATAGCGTATACCCTCGATTTCTTGACTTTCCTAGTGTTCTGTTGGGACACACCTCCCTCCCTGATGTCTGTCTGTCATCAGTTACCTTACATTGCCCTCCAATCTGGTACATTTATTGCTATCATTCCCCATGATGTCACCTACCTCTTACTCTGTTCCTCCCCCTTCTCTAACTCTTACACTACTCAGACAGTGCTCATTACCTATGTGACAGTGTGATTCAGTATTGTAACCCTCATTCACATAGGATTGCCTAGTAATGACTAGTTACATGTCTTACACGGAGCTTCCCCCCCTTGACAACCACTAAACGGAGGCCATATTGTTTTTGGTCTGCAAGTCCCTCCATTGACATTCAATGTAATACATAAATCCCACAATTGTGGGCTTATAAGCTTTGGTTTTCAGTTTTAGGTAGTTGCGCTGCAGTTATACCAAAATCCCGTGAAAAAAAAAGTTATATAACTTATTTTTGCAGCTCATGCCAATGGCCACATATTTGGCCATTGGCATGCTTAATGCAACATATGCACCTTTATTTGGAGCTGACATAGTCTGCTTTTAATTTTGCATAAATGTACTCAGTTGTCAGCTGAGTACATTTCTAGGCTACAACGGACTGGTTTCTGTTGCGGATCGCTCAGATACCTCATTTGCATATCTTTGAGCTGCAAATGAGGTATTGAGCATTTGACGCCAGTCCGTGTAAGAGACGTGTTAGCTGTCTCTTACACGGAGATTTGGGCTGTTCCTGAATCGGGAGGCTTACACGGAGGCTTACACTACTCTTGAACTCCGTGTAAGCCTTCCTGAATCTGGCCGCCTCTCTTTTCATTGCATCATTACTGCCAAACCACTCATTATCCTCTTCTTTCTTCCATGAATTACTGTTCTACACAAAGCCACTTGAAGGCACAAGTCCAGAGACAAAGAAGTTTGCAAGCAAACTGCCTATATATTCATTACCAATAACCAAAGTAAGCAAACACCTGACAGAAAATTTCAGCGAAAGAAAACCTAATCCATTTCTAGTAATCCTCAGAATTATTCACTCATTCTGAATGAGATTAAATACACCAGCATTCTACTGTCAAATGGCAAATGCATTCACAAAGACAAGCAGAGCTGAAGAAAAGTAAAAATAGGAAAAATAAATGTTTTTCTTTGTGAATATATGACAATCAATAACAGATATCCCTAACGCTATTTTGATACCAGGTACAGGTTAAAGCAATTGTAAGGGAGTTATCTAAACTTTAGATGAACTTTATTCTTCTATACACACACACACACACACACACACACACACACACACACACACACACACACACACACACACACACACACACACTCTCACACAATTTGTTTTTTTCCTGTCTGTCGATCATCATTACCTTCCCACACAATCAGCTATTCGTTCCCTATCACTGGGTGACCATTGCTTGGGGGGGGGGGCTTCATTTAGATAGCCATAATGGGTGGTTCAACATTTTCTACCTTGCAGCCCTGTCTTTTCACTCACTCAGATAACACTGAGGAGGAATCTGCACTTACCTGATTGTAGAGGATGTAGCCTCACTTTGACAAAAGGCATTCCCTACAAGCAGCTCTGACCTTCACCCCCGAAGCACGAGTGATGCTTTCTCCCATCTCCACAAGGGAAATTCACTAAAGCTTTGTGCCTATTAGTATATGCAGCCCTCAATACATATGGGTAGCGTGCACAAAACATTTCCTTTCAATCTGCCCCCTCCCTACATGACCACTCCAGTACCAGGGACATTAATCCAAAAGTGATTGCTAATGTAAAAGAGCTATTTATATTCTAAATTAATACAAGGAAATTTTTCAACACTCTGTCATCATAAAAATTTGCTGGTTATGTCCACATGTTCTTCTTTATTGGCGTGTCATAGCACTTATACAAAAACATTAACTTGTCACCATCAGAACATCTTTTACATTATAATAATCTCATAATTTTAAAACATGATCATAATAAACAGATTTTTGTCTTACTTTGGAAAATATTCATTTTTCAGCACAATTCTTTAATTAATCTTGTTCCTGGATAAATTTATCGTGCTACCTATCTATCTATGGTATCAAGGTGCAGGTTCAGAATGATCCAAAGTGCTGTTTACTTTTTCATCTTGTCATCTGAAGAGCACCTGGCTGCCAGCATTTCATCGCTGTCCCTCAGAAATGAATGGCAGTTGTTTGTCCCATGTGGTTATACTCCTTGTACTTTACAAGGGTCATTATAGGCCAAAATAATGTTATCTGTGAGAAAGTATATCAATTAGAAGAGGCATGACTCTAACAAAGATACTAATGAAGAGCGTTGGACATGGTATTTTTCTACAGGCCTCTAACTGTTAACTGTTCTGTAAAGATGTGGTTGCAAGAGCCTGGTGCTGAGTTTCTATATCTCCAGCTTCTATCTGTAATATGAGGAATCATATTATTTACAAGAGTGAAAAAAGAATAGTCAAAAGCCGCTGCTCTGGATGTTTTATTTGTAGAATAGGCTGGGACTGTTAGATCTTGAAAATTATGCTGGACACTTGCTGATCAGTCAAGTCATACTCCATAGCACAAAATAAGACAGTTATAACTGTTTCTAGGACTACTAATGCCTCTTTCTAAATTACCTCTATTTTGAAGACGCTATCCATCTTTAACATGCCCCAGACTCCCTTACGAAAAAGACCTCGATAAAGTGTTTACTAAACTGTTTTAAATTGGGCTATCCCATTAAAAGTAATATCAATATTTTCTAAACCACTCCATGCAGATCCAGTTACAGATATATGCAAAGAAACATTAATAACCAGGACAGCTCTGTATCTTTCAGCAATCCTTAACATTTGTATTACACCAAAGTACCTGAATGCTGCAAAGTGTATGAAGTACATAAATATTTTCATTTTTTATTGAAGTTTCAGATAGTTGTGTTTCACAATTTAAAAAAATGCTGAATTGCAGATCATGCTGGGTTTCTGGTTTGTCCCTTGTCTTGTGGCTGAAGTGCTTAGTATGGTATTCTAATTACCATATCAACAAGCTAGTTCCATCTGCTTTCTTTGGAAGTCTATAAATTTGAGACTATTACTTTGAGCTTTAATTTCCTGGCTATTCATTAATTTTTTTCTACGGCAGTGGAATTGTTTTTAAGAGTGCCTTATCAAATGGAAATCCCCATGCTTACCTGTTCCTTCCATATGAGAAATATTCTAAATTATGTTAAATAGCTTAGTTTTTAATAATTATTTGAACTTGTTTTCAGTAGATATCTGCTGTGATGATACTGCTATAGTCCATTGAGTGCATCTCCCAGGTCCACTATATGAAAGTTTTCTGAAATGGTAGAGTTTCATATGATTATCGATCTTTGTTAACATTGTTAATATTGAGGGGCAGGGTAAGCCATGTCTGCCACCAGGACTATTTCAGCTAGAGACGTATTCCTGAATAACGAATAATGAATAATGCTTACAGTTTTGCTTAGAATACATATAGGTCACAGTGTTCCTTTGCACAAACATTTGGAATATTTAAGAGGTACATCTCCTTTTATTTCATGCATTAAGATCTATAACATTGAGATTTCATTTTAGAATGAAAGTCCAGGACATCTGGAAGTCTGTAATTATTTCTAATTTGAGTGCAGCAGCTAGTCTGTAAAGCATAAAAAGTCACAAGTAAGGAAATGGGGCTCAGTGATCATTTGCACATGTTTCATGCTTTTGAAACCATAAAGTAAATCAACAAGAACACTGCTTTTAATTAAATATTAAGAATACATAGCCTATATTACTAGCATATTTGTCTGTTTCTTCATTGACTTTTTTAACTCTACTGAGTGGAGAGAAATCTGTATTCATACTGACAGCTAATATTTATTTATAGATATTAAAAGATATTGAATTAAAAAAAAGATTTAATAAAGATATATATGTTAAAAACATGACAAAATCGATTATACTATATCGTTACAACTTAAATAGAATATAATTACACATCATTTAAAAAATGATAAGCAGGGAAAATTAGACAAGCCGGGGGATATAAAAGCTCCTTATATTTTTTCAAAACTTTTAGAGAAAAGACACAAACATTACAAAAAGACAAGATACAATTAAAAATGAGGGAGTTGGAGTATATAAGAGTGGTATTGATACAAACATCAGTCAAGCAGAGCAGAAACATACAACAGTGATTTTAGCAATAAAATTAAAATCCAGAGTTAGGCTTGAGAAGGTGAGTATGGTTATCACGGAGGGAAGTTCAATGGGGTATAGTCCTGATTTGATTCCAATAGCGCTTGCAAGTTTTTTTTGAAAAGGCATACATGGAGGATTTAGGGGTAGGTTACTAGTTGCTTGTTCCATGATGATATGATCCGAAGATATATAAGGTGTTGGAAGGTTTATTATGGGATTGTGTAGTAGTTGTGAATTGGTTATTTAGGTTTGAAAGTGATGATTTAATGAGCTTGATAAGTTGTTTTTGAGTCTGCCAGTTGGAAGTTTTAAGTTAAGAGTTGGAAGTTGACGAATGCAGAAGTGTTTATTTTAAGTGGAAGTGCTGTGGTAGGTTGGGTTTGTTTTAAGAAGGTAGCTAAAGGAAGGAGAGTTGCAAGGAGTGAGGTGCATACAGAAAAGGTTGATAAAGGTGAGTGTGGGCAGAAGAGCTGAGGATTGGGTAGTCCTTTGAGATGGCAGTCTGTAAGATGTTCCAGTAGAGTAAGGGCTGTCAATGTAAAGAAATTAATGTGTTTGGGATTAGTGATGTTTAGGGCAATGTGTTTTAGCTTCAGGTCTTGATTGGCTATGGTGACATTGTCAACATGGACAATGGTCATGATGGAAAAGTGATTGTTGTGATGGTTAAGGGTTAGTGAAGTGCAGTTGGAGGGTTTGATGTTGGGGCATTGATTTTGATATGTTTGTTGAACCAGTTTGCTGCTGTGAAGAAGTGTTGAAAGGAGGAGACAGATATGTTGAAACCATGGAAGCAGAGCTGTGAGAGTAGAATCATCAAGCAGGACTGTATAGGAGGGGAAGTAGGAGGAAGTGGAGGGTGGTTATTTATGAATATAGAGAAAAGTAGGGGACCTAAGATGGAAGGTGGGGGGTGAGGATAGTTAACTGGGAGTTGAGAAGATGATATGGTTGGACGCCAGGTTACTGCTTGTTCGATTTGGATCAGGTATTGTCAGGAACCCAGCAAGTGCCAAGTGTGTCAGTGACATAAGTGACGAGGGATAGGAGAATGTGTTGGAGGTTGACCAAGTCTGTTAGAGGAGAGGAAGTTGAATAAAGAGGAGAACAGGTTATTGTTACAGGTTTTTATTGTGTTAAAGAAGAAGTAGAAGATGAGAACGTAGAAGTACTGTTGTAGGTGTCCAAAAAGTTGCTGTTCAAGTAGAAGCAAGTTTCAGTTGTTGAGATGATGTAAGAGTTGTTGGTGTATGAGTGATGCTTTTGTAGTTTGATAGAAGAGATAAGGAGGCAATAGGTCGAAAAATCTGAGAGTTCTCAGTTCTAGCTCCTTTATGCATATGGGAATATTTTCCATAAGGGAACAGGAAGGGATTTGGATTAGTTCTCAGGTAGTTTGTAAGATGAGAGACTGGTTGGGTAGGCTAGTTGGGTAGCAGCGCTGGAAAAGTCATCGCAGAAGAAGTGTGCAAGAGTTTAGAAGGTTTGAGTTTAGATAATAATTACGGCATGGGTAACAGGAGACAGTATTGAACTTAGTATGGGGGGGTTGTTTGAGTTGGGGGGAGGAGTCATGGTGTGAGCCAGAGTTTAAGCATTGCTGGAGTTTGACTGTTTGAGAAAAGAAGAAATATGGTGGTTATATGGTTTTGAGATAGGCTAGCTAGCTAGGGTTGGGTTTTTTATTTTTCCTGGATGTAGAAGTTTATTTATTCGACCAAAATTGTTTTGTGGTTTTGTTGTTGTTGGTTTGATATATCTAAAGTGGTTTTTTTTTTTTTGTCAGAGTAGATTTTTGTTTTGTTTCTGAGTGTTTGAAGTTCTGGGTGTCTGTGGTGGTTTTTTTTGTGGATCTCCATTAGTCCATAAATTTATTTTTTGGCTCGCATATTTTTGTTTTGTAGTTTTTGTTATTTCTTTGTTGAAGATGTTAGCTTCTCTCAAAGGAGTTGTAATTTGGTTTCATACTGACTAGGGGAACCTTGGCCAAGCATCTGAAAGTTCCCTACTCTTTCTGAATCTGAAGAAATAGATATGGCACAGTTTATAGGATCATATGAGGTTACTAGGCTAATGGCCCTGGGGCCCTTACAAGCCAAGCCAAAAGTCTATCCCCAAAAAAAAAACCTTAGCCAGCACCTATCACACCTGTCAGTGGGGGACTCAGGTGGAACCCCTGGGACAAATTTGTGGTTTCCCCTCCATTCATCAAGGTTGCGCGTGAAGAGGGTCAGCGAGGTAATCTCTTTGGCAGGTATGGAAAGTCCATTCCAGAGACGGGGCAACCTCTGGGAGACAAACCTGTCTCTCCAGTAGGTTTTGTTGATGTTGCATATTAGATTTAGGCCTTTTGAGCAGGTAACGTGTGAGGAGTTAGACTTACAGATATGGAGCATCTTTAGTAGGGCAGGGTCCGATATTGCCTTGTAGGCGAGACACAGATCACCTCTGAGCAATCTGTATGATACTAAATAGAGTGATAGTGATTTCAGCCTGTCCACATAGGACAGGTTTTGGAGGCCATGGATTCCCTCTGTGAGGTATTTCTGTGGCCTTTCTAGTTGGTGCAGGTGTTTGGAGAGGTACATACCAAACAGGGCATTATACTCAATTGTTGGCCTAATGAGGGAGGAGTACAGAGAGTTAATAACCTCCTTTTTTTCTGGATGCAATGGCTTTACTTATGAGATGAACCAAGTAAAAGGCTTTTCTGACCACTACCACTACATGATGGTTGAATGCGAGGTTGTTGTTAACCTAAGTACCCAGGTCTCTCACCACAGGTTGTGTGCTTAGGGGGTTGCCATTGATGTGATAATCAGTAGAGGCTGTGTTTTTGCTGAATAGTATGATAATACATTTTTTTTTGCATTTAACCTAAGGTCATGGCTTTGGGACCAGTTATTTGTTGTTGTGAGACTCTCCTGCAGTATGTTAACATCATTTGGGGAGTCAATGACAGCACCCAACTTACAGTCATCCACAAACCTGGTCAGCCACAGGTCTTTTGTCTTTGCCTGGACCTCTGAGAGGTAGATGCCAAACAGTAGGGGTTGCAGGACAGATCTGTGGGGAACACCACTAATGACAGGTCTGCTGTTGGAGGTGAAGGCATCTATTTTGACCTTCTGGGTCCGATCGGTGAGACAGTTGGCCACCCACCTGATGAGATAGGGATTTATGCCAAGTTTTGTTAGCTTTATGATGATGCCTGAGTGGGGGGTTGTGTCAAAGGCATTGGGTAAGTCAAGGTAAGCTGTATGTATTGACTTTCCATCATCCATAGCCTTGGTGACAGTCTCAAAGAAGTCAACTAGGTTCAACAGGCAAGATCTGCCCTTGACAAAGCCAAACTAGGTGGGGTCAAGTGCTTGGAGATTGCCTATGTCCTTGTTTATGAGATCCATAATAATGTGCTCCATGGCTTTACAGATCAGACTTGTCAAGCTGATGGGGAGATAGTTTCCAGGTTCAGTAGTGGCACCACCTTTGTGCAAGGTAATGACAATGGCAGTTCTCAACTCTGCTGGAATGAAGCCTGTATTTAGGCTGTGGTTGAATAGTGTGCTCAATGGCGAAGCTAGTTCTTGCTGGACATGGTGCAGAATACAGCCTGGCATACTATCAAGTCCCATGTAAGCTGTGCTATTTGGGTTGAATAGGGCCTTTAACACTTGATCTATGGAGCTGTGAGGGGTGGGACAAATATTGGGGTTGTTAAATGAGCCCTTGGGGGGATGGGGTGAAGTTTGCCCTGAACCTGTCTGCTAGCTGGTTGGCTAGATCAACAGGATAAGTGTAAGTGGTACCATTAAGTACTAATTCTGAACAAACCTGGGCTTTGCCATGAAGGTTTCTGATGTAACTGAAGAAGGTTTTGCAGTTTTAATTGATAATTCATAGTTTTAATTCATATTTCCCTTTGGAGGTTTTCACTAGTAATCTAATTTGCTTGTTGAGGCTGAGGAGGGAGATTTTCCAGTTTGGAATTTGTTCCTTTTTACCCTTGGATAACAGTTTATTCCTTTCGTTGTAAAGCCTGTTGATAGAGGATGTCCACCAAACAGGTTTGTGTTTAATTGAGGAGCAGGTTTTAGTTTTGTTGGTGAGAACCAAGTCCAGAATGTTATCTCCTGTTGTGGGGAATGACACGAGCTGGTCTATTGTGTTAGAATTGATGAAATCAAGGAATTGTTGGGTGAGTGCATTAGTGCAGGAATAGTTCAACCAGTCTATGGTGGGGTAGTTGAAGTCACTAAAGATCAGGGTGTTGGGGGTACCTTAATGGTGTCAAGTAGGTCCAAGTAGGAGGAGTCGGTGTCCTGTGTCATGGAGGGGGGGGGGTCTATAGCTGGTTATAACTTGAATGGGTGTCTTGCCAGCTGTCAGATGCACCTGGAGTAATTCCAGTGTGTCATGGTGGCAAACCATTCTGTAGGTTTGCCTGTCCTTAATGAAGATAGATACTTCACCACCCTTAGTCTTCCTGACTTCATTTTAGGGTCGGAATGTGTGGAATGAGATATAGCCTGGTACCACAAGGGTGCTCTCTGCAGCCCTGAATCAAGTTTCAGTGACTACACAGACACCAGCATCTTCCAGTGTGAGGAGAGACTCCTGTAAGTGCATTTTCAGTTTAAGGTTCCTAGCATTAAGCAGCATGACATTCAATTTTCTTTTTGACAGATCCTTTATGTTGGAAAATTTGGCTTTGGGACATAGCCTGAAAAAGGCACAATGGGGGAGGCAAGAGCCTTGGCTCTGATCTGGAATCCCAGGGGTGACAAGTGGAGGCAATCTCTGGCAATGCATCGATACCTGTCAACCAAGTCTTCCCAGGCAGACAGATACTGCATCCCCTTGGAAAGACACCAGAAATTAAGCCAATTGTTGTAGTCAATTTTGTTGGCATTGTGGTATCATTCTCGGTGAAAGTAGGATGCTGCTTAGGGCTAGGGTCATACCTGCCTCGGACACATACTCTGAGATCTCAATCATGTCTCTTTTCATGTAGTCCAGGGAGGTACATCTCAAGTCATTCACACCAACATGGACAATGACAGAGTCATACTTGTACCTGTTGTGGAGAGACTTAAGTGCATGCGTGATGTGGTGGATTCTGGCATCGGACAGACAACTGACTATTACCTTCTCCTTGTCGAGCCTAGTGAGGGGTACATCAGTGTGTCTCACAATTGAGTCACCAATAACTAGTATGTTTGGTTTATTGTTATGCCTTATGGGCTGCATTGGTTTATTATTATGCCTTATAGGCTGTGTTTGTGAGACACTGGTGTGCTGTCTGCTGTGTGTGATATTTTTGGTGTTGTGTGAGGAATGTTTGTGAGTATGTTTTGGAGGTTTCTGTTGTTTAGGTAAGTTTTTATTGAGGAGCTCTGCATAGGTGTGTGTGTGTTATGCTTGTCTATGTGACATGGGTGGTGTGGTGTTTATGCTGGCAATCTCCTCTTTGTTAGGAGTACTGACTGTGGTGTGAGAGAGCATGGATTCCATGTTACTGGTATAGATGCAGTTCTCACAAGTAAAGAATTATGTGCTAGGGGAAGAGGGCTATCAGTGAACATGAGGCAGTTGCTACACTCTCTCAATATGCTCATGTCGACCATGCTAGCAAGAAAAACAAAAGGGAATTGTCCAGACATAGTGTTCTAAATACTTGGCAGACTTATGGAGAGAGGGTTTTGATAAGGGTTAGTCCACAAGAGTGCAGATCACAAAAACCTTCTGCCCTGATGCACAAGTGCTAAAACCAAAACTAAAATACTTAGAATAGCAGATACATTTAATCAGGCTACTAACAAGCAGTAATAAATGCAGCAGAATAAAAGCACTTGAGCACTTAAGAGCACACAGCAAAGCAAAATAAGGTAATAAAGCAGGTAGAACACAGTTATAGTAAGTGCAGCTGAATAAACTGTAACTTTTTTTTTTAGGAAATAGAAGATAATTCAAAATTAAGAAACTAAAGGGGTTGGCCTTCCTGAATTCGCTCTCTGCGCACAGTAGACAGAGCTGATGAGATGGGGCTGGTCGGTGTGGCCAAAATTAAAGAAGCAAGGGAGGGACTATTCCTTCCCAAATAATCTCACTGTACTTAGTTGAGTAAGCAAATGAGATGGGGCTAGGAGGAGTGGCCAAAGGCAAATTTATAGCAAGGCCAGGCAATTGCAAAACCATCAAGTTTAAGAATACAACAACACTTAGGTGGGAGGGAGGGAACAGCAAACTGCAGTATAGTTTTGTTAACAATCACTGAAATAGAACAAGTGCAAAAAAGTATACTTATATCAGCTTTGTATGTTCAGATGGCTGCAGAATTAGTCACAGTCAGCTAAACAGCTCTTCTACTGAGCACAAATACACAGAAATGCAACTATACCGGTAGTATAAAACAAAATATAGAGCCCCAGGCAATCAGATAAACACAGAATTTCACAGAATGTAAAACATCCCCCACTAGAGCTGAGCTAGCCCTGAGAAGCAAACTGCAGAGAGAGAGACTGCCAATATGCAATCAACATTCAGTGAAACACATAAATAAACACAGTGCAGTATTAACTGTCACTGAAACAGAACAAGTGCAAAAAAAGTATACTTATATTAGCCTTGTATATCCAGAAGGTTGTAAAATCAGTCACAGCTAGCTAAACAGCTCTGTTCCTTAATGACAAAGAATTTTGATTAAGGAGTATTGTTTGGACGGCAAAAAAAATAGACGTTCCATATGAAAAGCTGCATAATATAAGAAAAACTCTACAGGTCTGTGCAAATTTTTATACTTCATTTGCAAACTTTTATTTGACAAATTGTTTATTAGTGTGTGTGTTTAATTATTTTGGGAGTATTTACATGATTCCAGAAGTTACAGAGACAATGTCAATAGCATTGTTTTTTGAAAAGGTATGGGGTTGTTGGATGAAACCAATCAAAACAGCCACTGTATATAAGGAAAGGCAAAGAAGTAGTTAAGTTTATTGCACATGGCGTATATTTAAATTCTCTGTTCACACACATTGTACACAGAAAAGTGTCAGAGGAGAAAGACATTTTAGGAAGTTTGGTTAAAATGAAGTACAATGATGTGTAGAAATGTTTTTAAAGAAAAAAAAGAAAATGATAGAGGCTGTTGATGTTAAAGTAAAAATATTTCAATGGAAAATTAATGTGAAAGAGATAGCAATGATTAGGAAAAATCAGAATGCAAGTGTGATGGGTAAGATTAATAAATAGTGAGATTAATTTAAAATAGGAACAAAAGCATGGTACTAAGGGAAACATGAAAAGGCATAAATAAATATATGTTACTACATAAAGCTATAATGTATAACAGTAAGAGGAAGAATTGTAAATGAAGTAATGTTGAGGGGTAGAGGAGACAATTTCTTATCCATTTATAGACAATAGTTAGATAATTTGGTTTTGGAAAATCATTGGAAATTAATTTCATGTTGAATATTTATAAATTGTCAATTTAAATATGATGTAGTTTGTATATATATATATATATATATATATATATATATATATGTATATATATATATATATATATATATATATATATATATATATATATATATATATATATAATACACACACACACACACACACACACACACACACACACACACACACACACACACACACACACACACACACACACACATATATATATATATATATATATATATATATATATATATCTACATGAGTTAGCTTTAGTTTATCGAATGCCCACTTCACCGTCACTAACTTTGCCATGTCACATTACCGACAAATGGAAAGCCAATGTTTCCCGCACAGTAAGTAACCGTTTGGCCATCTACCTGAATTTTGCCCCTTACCTCCACGGTAGTGCATTCTTGGAGTTGGTATATTTATTAAGGGGGTGTGGGGGCAAAGCCACCCACATAGGGGTGTGTGTGGGGCATAGCCCCTCACATCGGTGGGCTTGTTTTATTGATAGTTCCTGAAGTAGAAATGGCCAAACGGTTACTTACCGTGTGGGAAACGTCAGCTTTCCATTTGTCGGTAATGTGAACTGTTGGTAAAGTTAGTGTCAATGAAGTGGGCATTCGATAAACTAAAGGTAACCCATATATTTATATATATATATATATATATATATATATATATATATATATATATATATATCTGGTCTACTTTAAAACACTGAAATTTCATGTACATGAAATTCATAAGGTTGAGATGAGGACAGCAAAACTTCAGAAAGCCGAACTCCTTCACACACTTCACTGAAACTCATTTCACTGAAAATCAATTGCCTGAGCACAATTCACTGAAAACTCACTTCACTGAAAACTCATTTTACTGAAACTCATTTCATTGAAAGATATATACCCAGTTCCCCACTGTAGCGCAATCCTGGAGTTAGTATACATATATATATATATATATATATATATATATATATATATATATATATATATATATGCACAGTAAGGGGTGGGGGCACAGCCCCCCACATTGGGGTGTGTGGGGGGCATAGTTCCCCACCTATTTTAAACATTGTAAACCATAGACATGGATACTTACAAACTGAATGAATAACTCTTTCCTGAAGATAAGATATACCAAAACTTTGTGGGGTGCTACGCCCCCCACCCCACCAATGTGGGGGGCTGTACCTCCCATACCCCCTTACTATATATACTAACTCCAGGATTGCACTACAGTGGGGAACAGGACATATACCTTTCAACGGAATGAGTTTCAGTCAAATGAGTTTTCAGTGAAGTGAGCTTTCAGTGATTTGTGCTCAGGAAACTGATTTTCAGTGAAATGAGTTTTCAGTGAAATGAGTTTCAGTGGTATGTTTTCAGTGAAAAAAGTAGACCCATATATATATATATAAAAGTAGCCCTATATATATATATATATATATATATATATATATATATATATATATATATATGTATAAATGAAAACCTTCCCAACATGACCATTGTCATGAAAATCTCATCTCCCCAAACATCTCCCCCCTTGAAACTGCCACACTTCTCAACTCCTTCTTTATAGACTCTATAAAAAACTAATCAAACCTAACACTAACATTATTCATGATATCCCATCCCATCCTTCCAGCAAAACCACGTCCTCAGTCAAGCCTCTCCCCCCACAACCACCATCAGATCCTTACTCAATAAACTTAAATCCTGCTCCCCTTCAGCTGATAACCTGCCTCCCTTATACCTCAAGCTAGCATCTCCCTCCATAGCCTATCCAATCTCCATGCTTCTTAATAAGTCCATTCAGGAAAACCTGGTCCCCCAAATATGGAAAAAAGGTCTACATTATACCCCTCCACAAAGCCGGTAACGCCACCGACCCCTCAAATTATAGGCCTATCGCTATTCTATCCCCTATCTCAAAGATCCTGGAAAAGTGTATCCACAAACAGCTTATTGCACACCTCATTCAGGAAAATCTCCTCACCCCTACCCAACATGGCTTTTGCCCTCATCATAGTACTACTACTACTGTTCTACTATCCTTCACCAACTCCATCTCCACTTCTCTCAGTATCAACAAACTAGTTTCTTCCATCTTCCTTTACCTCTCTAAAGCTTTCAACACTATCTCTCATAACCTCCTGCTCTCCAAACTTGCTTCCTTCAACCTCGCTACTTCCACCCTTAATTGGTTCTCTTCATACTTATCAAATAGAGGTCAGTCTGTCAAATAGTGTGGGAAGAAATAGCCAGGGAATTGTTATGGCTAGGCTTGTATAGGCCCTAGAGCTGATAGCCTAGTACCAACCTATGAACCTATGAACCTATGAAATGGATGTCTGCTACTTCTCCATTCCTTCCCGTTCTTACTGGAGTCCCTCAAGGCTAAATCTTGGCTCCCCTACTATTTGACATTTTTACTAATGATCTCTTAAAATCATGCCCCGAATCCACACTTATACAATATGCAGATGACTCTACGATCATCTCTACTGCTAACAATCTATCCCACCTACATACCCCACACAAGACACACTACACTGTTGAAAGATGGTTCTCCACTAACCAACTCCCACTTAACCCAAATAAAACTGAACTTCTTCTCTTTCTTCCCAAACCTCTCCAACACCTCAAATCTTCCTTTTCAATCCCTTCCCTAAACAGCACAGCTATTCTTGTCGAGTCTTATACTAAACTACATGGTGTACTCATAGATAATGAACTAAAATTAGACACCCATATCAACAACTGCATCAAATGAACCCACCAGATGCTAGGATTACTATACAGAAACAAAAAAAAATTCCTTACTCAAGAATCCAAAGATTCCCTTGCTCAAGCTTACCTCCTACCCACTTTACTATATGCCGCCCCTTTATTTACCAACCTCCAAAACATCTCTTAAACAAACTTGAACTAACATATAATAAAGTTGAATGATCTGCCACAAATCTCCCGTATCGCTCACACCACTTCCTCTCCCTAACAAAACTTCACTGCCTAGAATTCCATAACCAACTCTTTCTATCTCAACTTCACCTGACAAACTCCATCTTACAATAATGTCTACACTGTCCCTGACTAGCAACTCTCATTTCCCCTTACATGCCCAACCAGGAGCTTCATAGCTCAGACCAACAACTTCTCCAAATTTCCAAATCAAACAAATCCATAGTAAAAAGCCTTTATAGTCATGCTGTCTCCACATCTTGGAACAAGCTCCCTCTCCATATCAGAATTCAACAAAACTCAACCAATTTCAAACTAGCCCTAAAGGATTACCTACTCAAGTCCTGGACCTTCCCCTGTTAAGACCCTACTTGAGTTAATTCCTCCCCAGCCGTTCTTTCTCCCACAAACCCTTTGTCTCCATTTCCGGCATCTTAGACTCTCCTAACTGTTTCTACTTCCATATCTATAACAATCTACCTCTATCCTAATCACTATTCACTGTATCAGACAACTCTAACCTATGTATTTTTTCCTCTTACCTTGGTCCTTCACCACCTCTTTCCCCTACCTGACTGCCTACTTACTAGTTCCTTTCACTTTCCTTCTTTTTCTTATACAACTACATCATTTACATGTGATTTTAGAGCTTAATAAAATTACCTTTGTAATTGAACGTTTATAAACAAATAAGATTCTATTAATTTGTTATTGTTTTTATCTGTATTCTTCTTCTGTAACAAATTGTAATCTTTGTATCTGGAGCTTTTTTCCTTGGGTCTCTGCTGGAAAAGGGCATTTCTGCCCAGCCAGGAAAAACCCAGTTAACAAATGGCAAATAAGTAAGTAAATAAATAAATAAAATAAATCAGTGTATTGAGAAACTGAGAACCACTGCACATCCATGAACAATGGGCAAGAAAAAAAAAAAACTCTAGCATGAGATGAAGCAAAAACATGTTTATTGACTCAGCGGAATCAAAACCATAGACCATGAATAGCCCCTTCAGTAAGGATACATATAAAAAAACAATTACTAAATGGAAAATCCTGTTGTGTGAACAGATTCAATGTCTGTATTTTAATATCACAAACATTATCTGGCTCTTGTAAGATTAAAAGGAAGAAAGTAACATACCATCAAAGGGACTAATGAGAAATTGCCATCTACAATATAACAAGAGTCTTGAATATCATTAAATCAAGAGTAATGTAAATTAAGATAATGGTTGTTGGCAATGATGACAAAATATATATTGTGTGTTTTTATCTATCGATACATAAATATATATGTATATATATATATATATATATATATATATATATATATATATATACATACATTCTATTTATATATATAAATGCTTCACTGCATTGCCAATTCACTACATTGGCCTTCATTAAATAAACCATAAATTGTTTTAATTCACAAAACTGAAGAAAAAAACAAATGGGCACATTCATAACGGTTACTTTCTCAAATTCAAAAACAGATATACAACTGAGATTGTGGATCAAAATGAGCAAAACTATGGTGCTGGCCTGACTCCTGCCCATGGTACATGCTAATGAGACAGCTAATTAGTCATTTGCTCTCCCTCTCAGAACTGCCTCCATGAATTGCTAGGCTGTGCAGATAAGCGCAGTTGTTCTGTCACCGCTGCAGTAATGAAGACAGCCAAAATGTTGTGTTCATCCATTATTGTTGAGGTAATTGCTGCAGTATACTGGTAAAGTAGGGTTAGGAAGTGTGTGCATGAGTGTATGTGAGGGTCTACATGTGCTTATATATTTGCTAGTGTGTATCTACCTGGGAGATAGCTGCAGGGCCGTTAGGGGGATAAGTTACATAGGTTTGTTTGCATGTGTATATGTGTGCTTGCTCACGTGTGCATGTTTGTGTGTGAGTGTGTGTATGTGTGCTTGTGTGTCTACATTTGTATGTGAATGTGTGTGTGTGCCAATGGATGAATAGATGAGTGTCTGCATTTGTGACTGGATGGAGAGATGGGCTGTTTTATGTGTGTGTGTGTGTGTGTGTGTGTGTGTGTGTGTGTGTGTGTGTGTGTGTGTGTGTGTGTGTGTGTGTGTGTGTGTGTGTATGTTTGAATGGGTTGATGTGGCTTTGATATCTCCACACACCCCATGCTATTTTGATTCCTTTTTTTTTTTTCTTTTGAAAAAACAAATATTAAAAGATTGATTATAAGTTCAATACAACACTGATAAAATGATTTTTAAAGTGCCATGTAGAAGCAAACAACAATACAACAAAATATTAAACCATTTTGAAATTTAAAATCAAAATTTTCACTTAAAAAATTAAAGAACAAATATATAATAAGAAACAATGATATGCAATATATGCAGAGTGTATTAAGATGTTATGTAGTAATGGTCAAAATATAATATTTGAAACATCTGATCATTACTAAATAAATAAAGAGTAAACCCTCATTGTTTCTACACCTCTAGAGTAATGAGCATAGTCTGCAACACTGAGTGGGGGATGGAGCCACTAGCAACCACAGATAGATTATTCCCATGCCTTAACACCACTTCAACAATATGAAGACTGGGAGGAAACAGTAGCCACAAGGGATAACTCTCGTGCCTTAATGGTACTTTAACAGGATGGTCATCAGGGGGAAAACAGTAGACACCATAGATAACTCTATATTTATGCCTGAGCAACACTCTTACCAGCATGGAGATGGGGTGGGCACTAGACATCAGGGATAACTCAATACTTGTGCCTTAAGGTAGCAGGGCTTGGGGGATATGAGGTGGAAGGAACACTAGACACCAGGGATACTCATTATGGCAAGCCTTAAAGACAAACATTTAAATATAAGGCATGAGAAACCACTAGTCACTCAGGAAAAGTAAGGAACTTTAAATAGCACTAAGGAGACAGCAAAACCTGTACCCTCCTGTGAAGATATGTGAAGGCTGCCAGCCTAGCCAGATAGAATTTTGTAGATAATTCTGTCATTTGTAAATATTAATATAAGTCACAGGCTTGTTCTCTTAAATGGAAGAAATGGTGTTAAATGTTGAACTTTAAAAATGTAACAACAGTGCACTCTGCTGTAAGAAAGCTGATAAATCAAGCATTTTATGACTGTTTTTCATCTCAGGGCTCGGAGCCACGGTGTCTGTAACAGCAGATTCTTTCCTTTGTTTTGAGATCAGAGTTAATTGCAAAATTTTACATATATAATGTCTTTAATTACTGTGGTTTCCTGACCAGGTGCAAGATCAAACCAAAGTAAATGTAGAGTTTCTGTTAGCCTGGGAACCAGAGAAAAAATGATGTAATGTGAAATGAGTCAGTAGTACTGTGTTATCAATTTAGGGACAGAGAGATTCAGGGCATTTGGCATTTGTCTTAAAAACATCCAACTCACCAGCACTATAGAGTATATGTAAGTTTATTTTAGAACTGTATTTTCTCTTAAATATAGCTAGGGAATAGGAAGATTGGACTAGATGTTTTTTCTGTCTTGATGTCAGAATTATTCTACTGTATTATTTTAAGCATTTCTCTGTGATCTCTGAACTCTTGACTAGCACTGTGTAGTAAGAAGTATTGTCTTGTGTTCTGATTATTTATTATTAAATATTTTAAACCTTTCAGCTGTTGCTGTTTTATGTAGAGATAATTTAAGATCTAGAGTACATTGCATGTATATAGTGATACTGTCCAAGCCACCCCAAATAAGCCTTGCTGTTCAGTCACAATTACCAGTTGGATAATAGTACTGCACAGTAATAATTGGATATCCTTTGATAAGGGCATTATTGGTAGCCAATATTAGATGATGGTGGCACTGATTACTACCTTATAGCCTGAACAGAAGGGGCATAGCTGGAGAACCTGTGCCAGCCTTCCTTAGGAGTGTCTGTGTGTTTGTATATAACTCATATCCCAAAGTGTGTGTGTGTGTGTGTGTGTGTGTGTGTGTGTGTGTGTGTGTGTGTGTGTGTGTGTGTGTGTGTGTGTCAGCTACTTGGGCAGGGACATGAAGCACTGGTTGGACAGAAAGGGTGCTGGAGATATTAGCTTGACCACTAGGCTAAAATCTGGACCCTATCGTTTTGCCAGTGGGGAGTCTTATTGGGGATCTGGAGAGAAAGAGAGAAACCAGCCCCAGACTGACTGTGATCTCCATGTGCTCTTAATTGAAATTGTACTTTACTGTGTGTGTATTTGTTATCCTTCCCAATGTGGATGCCCCTCACTGGTGTTAGTGGTGAGGATTAAGGCTCCTTGATTGCTGGGCCAGTTCATGGGCGTCACACCTCCCATTGAGAATATTAACCTTGTATGCACCACTAGACTCCATGGATTATGTTTCAAAATAAATAAATGTTAACAAAAATATAAAGGCAGAAAAAAGAGACTTGAACCATGAACCGAAGAAACTCCTATATTAGCCAACTGCACTATTTGATAAGTAAAAGCAGCAGCTGTTTTTTTTTTACTGTATAATGGGGATTTCAGGCATTATGCAATATCTGCAACATGCTATGAAATATGTGGGAAAGGTACAGGAGCTGTTAGGCATGTGATGTGTTCACGTGTGTCGGAGAGTGGCAGTGGGGTTACCTGTGCTTACATGATGCAGTCACCACAATTATCTACCATGGAAATTCTGTTCTGCCCTTCACAGTAGTTAACAGCCATTTAAAGACATATAAACTAGCTGGCAATGAGGGCTTAAAGACATTCTTATAAATATATATGTATATATAGATATATATATAGATATATATATATATATATATATATATATATATATATATATATATAAAGATATTCTTAATTAAGTAATGTGTTATGGTGCAGAAGTGGTTCCATGACCAAATAAATAATAAGATAAATAAATAACAAAAGGCTGAACAGGTCTGCAGCAAATAAAATGTAAAACTATTCTTCCCCCAATTATGGGGATCATTAATCTTGGGAATGATCACCTTGGTCTAAATGAGGTTATAAAATTAATTTTAGTATGTTTACATGTTATTATCTTATCATGTTTTCCACTATTTTTATTATTCCATGTGTTGAGCTATATATACTGATTTTTTTCTCTATACTTACCTTTTGTGCAAAAAGTTGTTGTTTTTTACTTATGCACTTACCACTGTTAGCTGCTACTGGTACAGATGTGGACTGAAGAAGAGGTTTCTTGGTGAACCTAGGATATGAAGTTTGGATCCCATTGAACCAATAAAGAAATTCTCCATCAGCAACTTTCGCAATGTTATATTGTTCCTTGTTGTAGAGCTTCATGTCTTTTTGTCTGACTTTTTCTCCATAAGTATGCACACACACACACACACACACACACACACACACACACACACACACACTATAGATAGATATATATGTGTTTGCATACATACACACACACACACACACACACACACACACACACACACACATATATATATATATATATATATATATATATATATATATGTAGAGAGAGAGAGTGAGAGAGAAAGAGAGAGAGAGTTGTTATCAGTACTTGACATGCCATTACATCAGTAAACGTTTAATCAATGCTGGCACAGTCAAAAGAAGACCTCACTGAAACTACTCCAATCGCAAAAAGAAAAAGACAACAGGAAACATCTAAACACTTGCTTTGAAAATATCACCCCCCAAACACACACAATTTCCATATGCTACATCCATCGTTATACAACCTAGAACACAATAGAAACCTCATAGGAAGAAACAATATTGCTGCTCCCAGTTTGATTCCTCCAACACTTAATAAAGAATGTAGTCAACAGTTTGTGACAGCAAATGTAACTGACAACAACCTGCAAATTTATTGGAATGCCCTAAAACGATGTGTGTTAGGGTGTGCTGTGCATGAATCTATGCTTATTTATATAGCTATTCATCTAGCTATATCTACAATCTATATAACAAGTCTACATACCCCTGTTAAAATGCCAGGTTTTTGTGATATAAAAAAATGAGACCACAATAAATCATTTCAAAACTTTTTCCACCTTTAATGTGACCTATAATCTGTACCATTCACTTAAAAAACAAACAAATCTATTAGGGGAAAATATAAAACATAAAAAACGTACAATATGCTGTTGAAGCATCTTTTGATTTAATTACAGCATTCAGTCTTCTTGAGTACACATCTGCCATCAATTAAAGACAATGATAAACCCCAAATAAAGTTCAGCTATCCTAGTAGTATTTTCCTGGCATTTACACAGTTGCCTGCTACAGCAAAAGCCATGGTTCACAGAGAGCTTACAAAGCATCAAAGGGATCTCATTGTTGAAAGGTATCAGTCAGGAGAAGGTTACAAAAAAACTTTCCACAGCATTGGATTTAGTATGAAACACAGTGAAGACAGTCATAAAAAAGTGGAGAAATTATGGGACAACAGTGACGTTGCAAAGAACTGGATGCCCCTCGAAAATTGATGAAAAGACAAGACAAAAACTGGTCAGGGAGGCTGTCAAGAGGCCTACAGCAACACTGATGGAGCTGCAGGAATTTCTGGCAAGGACGGGTTGTGCACTACATGTGACAACAATCTCTCATATTCTTCATATGTCTGTACTATGGGGTAGGGTTGCAAGACTTTTCTTACACAGAAAAACATCCGGGTCCAGCTAAAATTAGCAAAACAATACATCAAGTCAAAAGTGGGAAAATGTGTTTTGGTCTGATGAGACCAAGGTTGAACTTTTTGGCTACAATTCCAAAAGGTACATTTGGCACAAAAACAGCACTTTGCATCACAAAAAGAACACCATCCCCACGGTGAAGCATGGTGGTGGCAGTATCATGCTTTGGAGTTGCTTTTCTTCAGGTGGAACTGGGACTTTACTCAAGGTGGAGGGAATTATGAACAGTTCCAAATACCAGTCACTTTTGGCCCAAACCTTCAGGCATCTGCTAGAAACCTGAAGATAAAGAGGAATTTCACCTTTCAACAAGACAATGACCCCATGCATACATCCAAATCAACAAAAGAATGGCTTCACCAGAAGAAAATTAAAGTTTTGGAATGGCCAAGCCAGATCCAGACCTAAAATCCAATAGAAGATCTGTAGGGTAACTGGAAGAGGGCTGTGCACAAGAGATGCCCTCACAATCTGACAGATTTGGAGTGCTTTTGCAAGGAAGAGTGGGCAAATATTGTCAAGTCAAGATGTGCCATGCTGATAGACTCCTACCCAACAACACTGAATGCTTTAATTAAATCAACAGATGCTTCAACAAAGTATTAGTTTAAGGGTGTGCACACTTATGCAACAAGCTTGTTGTACGTTTTTTTATTTTTTTTATATTTTTTCCCCTAACAGATTTGTTTTTCAGTTGAATTGTACAGGTTATAGGTCACATTAAAGGTGGGAAAAGTTTTGAAATTATTTATTGTGGTCTCATTTTTTTATATCACAAAAACCTGGGATATATCCACTGTATCTATCTATATATATATATATATATATATATATATATATATATATATATATATATATATATATATATGGGTCCCCTTCTAATGGTCGACATTTCAAAATGTCAACATTCATATGGCCAAGAACATATGATCGACATTTGAAATGTCGACCATGGAGAACCAGCATCACACTACAGTGTGGAATGGAAAGATTTCCACTTCCGCACTGTAGTGTGATCTCGGAGTTGGTATATTAAAGTTATGGGTGGTGTGGGGGGCAGATCCTCCCATGGGGGGTGCAGGGGGGCTAGCAGCATTAAGGTAAGTTTGTGTTTGTGTTTTGTGTTTTACTTGAATGGTTGAGATTTCAAATGTCGATCATATGGTCTCGGCCGTATGAAAGTCGTCATTTTGAAATTTTGGCCATATCAAGTAGACCCATATACATATATATATATATCTATATATATATATATATATATATATATATATATATATATATATATATATATATATACATATATATATATATATATATATATATATATATATATATATATATATATATATATATAGAGAGAGAGAGAGAGAGAGAGAAAGAGAGAGAGAGAGTAGGAGAAAAGGAAATATACACATAGATAGATAGTGTTGCTGAATGGTTTTATTAACTATAGACTGTTGAAAAGTGCATGAGGCTTAGTAACTTGCTGCATGTGGAAAATATGTATGTGCCATTAAATCTGTACTCAGAAAGCAGACTGCAATATAGAGTGTGGCAATGTAAATTAAAGGGAATAGCATAGAGAGGTAAACTCTGCAAGTTAGTTAATCATATGAAGAATCATCTATTTATTTATTTAATAGCGTTTGTTTACCAGGAAAATCTGACTGGGCCATGACAGGCACCTTTTCCGTGGATGCCTGGGGAGAAAAGCTCCACTGTTAACATCTAACCTGATGAAAGAGGCATTGAAAATATGCATGGACATGGATAAGACAGATTGCATGAACAATGACAAACTTAATAAGAAACTGTTAGTCAGCACTTGTAGAACCTCAGAAGTAAAAGAAATAAAATTTCATGACTGGAATTTTAATGTAGGTAAACTGGTAAGTGTACAGATGCATGACTGAATCATACTTAAAGCTCTAACTTGGCCCTGATAACAACAGTAATGCAAACACAGAATTTGCCAGTAGACAAGTATAAAAGAACTTTGCCTAGAAATGTAAGGAAATTGGTTCAGCAAAGTTATATCAAGAAATCTGGCAATCTAGTAACTTTGGTAAAATAGACGATGCTTAATGACATACTGTTTAAAAATGAATGTTATACTATCAAAACAAATATTGCTATAAGGAATGTACATTCTTCTGAGAAACATAAAGTAAAATTAATGTATTTTGTTATTAATGTGGGGTAGGGGTTACGTTACTGCCAAGTTTTGTCATGCTAAAGAAAATGCTACTCTATAAACTAAATGCTTCATAGATTAATAGGTTCATAGGTGTGTACTAGGATAATGGCCCTGGAGCCTTTACAAGCCTAGCCCATAGAAGTCCCATGGTATCATGCCTTCCAATGTTAGTTCCCAGTGCCCCTATCAAGTAAAGCCACTGGAGTGATCCCTGGGGTGAACTTTCTATTTCCCATCCACTCATCAAGATTTCTCTTGAAGACAGGCAGTGGGGTGCTCTGCTTGACATGTATGGGAAGTCTTTTCCAGAGCATAGGCAGTCTTTGGGTTATGAACCTGTCCCTCCAGCATGTTCTGTTGATTGTGGTAATGAGGTTGAGGTCTCTGGAGTGTGTGGTGTGGATGGATTGGGATTTCTTTAGATGTAGCATTTCTAACAGAGATGGGTCAGACATGGCTTTGTAAGCCAAGCACAGATCGTTTCTTACTAGACAATATGACATAGAAAATAGCTGGAGTTTTTTGAGTCTGTCCATGTAGGACAAGTGTTTAAGGCCTAGGTTCCTCTTCGTGAGGTACATTTGTGGCCTTTCTAGCTGTTGCATGTATCTAGTGAATTACATGAAAAATGAGGAATTTTACTCAATGACTGGTCTATTGATGGGTGACCTCTTTCTTCCTGGATGGAAACCCTTGCTAATGATATGTGCCACATAGAAGGACTTTCTGACCACAGTGGCAAAGTAGTGGTTGAAGGAGAGTTTGCTCTCAACCTTTGTCCCCAGATCTCTTATAATACCTTCAATGTTCAGTGGGCTCCAATCGAGGTGTAATTAATGGGAACTGAGTTTTTCCCAAAGGGAATGACAACACATTTTTTCGCATTAATATTAAACCATGGTTTCGACACCAGGCTTTTCCATAGGATGTCTACATCACTTAGTGAGTTAATAATGGCTCCCAGCTTGCAGTCGTTTGCGAACTTGATCCCTTCATGTTGGCCTGGACTTCTGAGAAGTAGATATCAAACAGGAGAGGACCTAGGACTGATCCCTGTGGGACTCCACTCATGACAGGTCTGCAGTCTGCCTTGGAGTCCACTAGTTTCACACTGTGCATTCTATCTGTGAGCCAATTTGTAACCCACCTTCTGATATAGTGGTTGATGCCTAGTTTGGTGAGTTTATCAGTAATTCCTGAGTGGGGAATGGTATCAAAGGCCTTGGCCAGATCGAGGTAGGCTGTATGAACTTCCTTGCCCTCATCCACAGCTCTGGTGACTGACTCAAAGAAGTCAACCAGTTTGAGCAGGCATGATCTACCTTAAACAAAATCAAATTGCGTGGGATCCAGAGTTTGGAGATTCCCTATATCCTTCTTAATTAGATCCATGATGATGCGTTCCATAGCCTTACATATCAGACTCATCAGGCTAATGGGGCGATAATTCCCAGGGTCTGTAGTCGCTCCCCCTTTATGGAGAGGGATGACTCTAGCAGTGCACCATTTGGTAGGGACAAAGCCTGAGGTGAGGCTGTGATTGAACAGAGCACACAGATGTGGTGCAGGCTTACTTTGTAGTTCATGTAGAACACATCCAGGGATATTGTCGGGTCCCATGGAATCTGTATTCTTGGCATTGGATGATGTAGCTTTTACCTGTGCTGTAGTAATGCTGGGTGCCTGGCATTCCTCTGGTATTGTGATTGGTCCTTTGGGGGGGGGGGATAAAGTTGGCACTGAATCTGTCAGCCAGTAGGTTGGCAATATCTGTTGGCTCAGTATAGGAGGTACCATTGTGCAATAACTCAGGGCAAACCTGGGCATTGTCATGGAGATTCTTGACATAACTATGGAAGGCTTTGTGGTTGTTTTAGGTGTCTGCGTTAAATTAGTTGTTTTCCAGCATCTAGAATAATTGAATCTGCACCAAGTCGCTGTACTACAACCAAGTTAGTAAAGTGTGTTATATTTTTATAGGTAAGAGATATTCAAATTGTGCTACATTTCAGAAGCATAAATTCCCTTTTTAGGTGTTCCCTGACATGTAAGCAAAACAGTAGTTGGACTCAAATAGTGGAGGGGAATATGCATTCATTTTGACAGATAAGAGAATTCCTTATATATGTAGAAAGTCTGACAGTACTGGGAAAATAGTTACACCCTGTGGATGTGACCCATGCTAACTCATGATGTACTATTAGGAAAATAAATTCCCCATTATGACATTCGAAGTAATCAAACAGTGGAGACAATATGCATTCATGATGACAGAAAAAGTATTCTTTATATGTGTAGAAATTCTGAAAGTTCTGAGAAACTGTCACATCCTGCAGCTGGAATCCAGGATTTGACCAATAATGTAATATTAAGTAAAGAATTCCCCAATTATAACACACAATGAACATGTGGGAGTAGTGGAAAATCTGTAAACAGAGTGGAGCAAATTGATAAATTCTGTAAAAAGAATGGTGGAAGGGAGAAAGCATGACATTGGCACTCAAAATATGATTCAGAATCAAAACCAGGAGATGGGATTTGGAAAAAAATCTAAATGGAAACCACAAGTTGATTGTAGTTAGACAGTAAAAAGGATCAGGTCTGTTATCAGACACATGCCTCAATAATAGAACAAAAGAAATACAAAACTGTAAGATATGTCAGTATAGGAAATGAATATGAGCTGACAGAAAATTCTGAAGCTAAATTAGTGCAACAAGAAATCGGCACAGACATCTATACAATGTGTTAAAACAAAAATGAGACAGAGATAGAAAAAAAAAGACACTTGACTGAAGACTCTCTGGGAAACTTGAGTTTAAAAAGTAATAGCTGCATAAGAATGCAGAATTCTGAGTCTATTTTTCCTAATATAAAGTGAGGCATGCAACTGAAAGTGGATGGTAAGTAGGAAGTATCTATTACCAAAGAATAAACTAAAATTGATGAAAAATTGTATTCTGAGATACTCACTGCAGTGAAAGTGAACATAAGCAGTAAAGGACAAGAGATGTTGGTAGTCACTCAAAAAATGTAGAGGGAAACTAACCTAAAAGAAAGCAATGCAGTCAAGAGGGCAGTCCTGATACTGAAGAATGAAAAGCATAACGAAATGTTTGTTTAGAATTGTCTGTTGCTGAGGAAGACATAGACAAAGTTGCAGCACCAGTATCTGAAGAGGAAGAATGTGTACCTTCTACCTTGAGGCAGGTTACTGTAGAAAGTAGTACTGAGTTAATGGACTTACAAGTGACTGGTAGTCAAGATGTACATATTTTTTAATATTTGCATTTTGCATTATATATATTTCTATTCCTCCCTCTTTGAGGAGTCCAAGGTTAGGATAATATATGTTTAAAATAAAACTAATGAAGAAAAAGCATATTACACTGGTAGATAAAGTCAAGTCCTTAATCAGTAAACAGTTGAATTCTTGTAAACTGACCATTTTCCAAAAGAGTCTACCTAAAATATTGAAATAAAAATGCAGGACAAATTGATTGTTCCTTAATGCTGCTTGGTTTATTAAGTTTCCTTATGAGAGCTTTTGTTCAGGAGACTTCGTCAGATAGATTTTTAATGAATGAGATTACATTTAGTTGATCTATTTAAATGCTTGTCAAATGGGAGGTTGGTAGAGGACAGACATTGCTATTGGAAGTTAGATCGATTAACTCTGTAGAATGATTGGTCCAGACTAGCTCTCAGCCTGACTGAAGGGAAAGGCTAGTCCTCAATTTACATAAGATGTTTGATTGGACCAACTGTTATTCTCCAGAAACATCCTTAACATTGGAGCATTTATCACAATTATATTCTTATTCTAATTCTTATTTTCTTGTTTTCAATTTTTTAAAAAAATTCAAAGGTGTCACAAGAGAAACCAACAAATAGCAACTACCACAAAATCGGAACATGGCACCTTCCTGAATGTGTGTCACCTTTTCCAGAACATTATCATTAATTGGTGTGTTTTTCTCATACCTTGAGTACTGCTTCTGATGTGGGGCTTAGTCTTCTATTCGAGTTCAGCTGATCACAATGAATCATGACACAGAAAATAAAACTTTACAGAAAAAAAAAACAGTACAAACACTTTCAGTTAAGGACCTGAAGCTTTATCAGAAAACTGATTGTCAGAAGGTCTTGTTAATATGTTTTAAAACCTTGATAAAACATATATCAAAAATTAATTTTTTAAGTGAAAAGTCAGAGTATCGTACCCACTTTTACAGGGACTAATGGTTGACAGCATTAATCCCGTTTCATAGCATATATAAGAATGATCAGGGTATCTTAGTGAAGGTTCAAGACATAACCAGAACAAGAAAGGCTATACATTACTTCTGTTTTTTAGTGCATGTGGAATTAAAGTATATGAATGAATTACTTATTAAGAGAATGTTGTTGTTCTTCTTTCAGCTTTTCCCGGTGAGGGGTCGCCACAGAGGAACTCCGGTCCGCTAATGATTGGCAGTAGATTTTTTTTTTTACGGTGCCGAGGTGCCAGCCTGATGCCCAAACTTCAACTAAGGCATGTCCATTCATGCATGTCTTTTGAATGCCACTCAACCACGGGGAGGACATGCAGACTCCACACAAAAGGCGCTCCAGCCGAGAATCGAATGGGACAACCTCCTGCTGTGAGGCGACAACGCTACTGCTGCACCACCGCGGCTTAATTACTTATTAAGGGAATGAATAACAGAAATATTTAGCATAAAAAGAAAACTCACATGAAAGAAGATGTAACAAAAAGACATGTGGTTCATTCAACATTTCAACTGTAGGACACCCTTGATGGAGCATCTCAAATACAGAATAGGTTTATAGTATGAATTAAGTCTTATTTGACATTCCAGCTCTCTTTTTTTAAGAATGTCTGTTTGTTTCTATCAAGGGCTTTGTTCATGATTTTTCTAGTACACGGAATTTAAAGCTGAACTGGCCTGTGACCTCCATGGAGTGTTTTGCCAGTGGATTCCTTTGGACTTTCCTTTTTTTTTGTCTGAAAACTGTTGAGAAATTACAATCTTCAGTTTGTTTATAGTTTTGTTGACATATAATTCTTTATAATTTTTGCAATGAGTCCTATAGACAACCATCCCCATGCTGCAGTCTGCTCTGCATTTGCTAAAATATTTATTCCTTCTATTATGGCATATGGATAAGTTTGAGTTGCTTATGTGTGGACAGAATGAGAAATTCTGAGATTTGCATTTGGATGTTCCATTTTTTGCTGGGATCGTTTGAACCTCACCTTGAGTAGGATTTGAAGAGTCATAGAAGTCTCTCACACTTTTGTTGCTTTTAAAGATGAACTAGAGACCTGATTCCAGTTGTTGTTGTTGCTGACCCAGTTCTCTTTCATGATTTTGTGTATATATAAATGATCTAGGGCAAAAGTTATAGTCATGCTGTATTTTCTTGATTCATTTTTAGGATCCTTGTAGACGTTCCCATAGCCAAGTAGTAGTCTGTTTGCAGGTTCCAGACTTGTTGGGCTTCCTTGGACTTTTATGTCCGTAATAGGGTCCAAAAAGGAATGCAGTAGTTTTGCGTTATAACCTCTAGAAAGAAAGTCCTTTTCAAGGTTATTAAAATTAATCAGGAAATCATCTGGTTCTTTTGAAACTCTATCATTATGCATTCCTTGTGATTAAATCATGGTTCTTTTTGTAAACTGAGGCTGCATGTTGTTACCATGTAGAAGCATGTTAACCTTTGTTGATATTCTGGATAGGTTGTTGGAAAAGACCCCATCCATACTCCCGTCCACTACATTTTTTGCTGATGGTTAGATCAAAGAAGTTTACTTCATTTTTTTTTATTGTGGCAGAAAAACACTTCAGGAAATCCATGCACTCGTTGATGTACTTATAGAAGTCAAGCAGTTATATTCCACTCTCTATCTATGCAGTAAAATGTCATCAGAATGTAGAAGCAGAATCCAATGTATTGTTGGTAAGTGGAATTGATGGCCTTTTTTTCCACTTATCTAGTGTTATGTTGGCTAAATTAGAGGCCATTGCTGCTCCCATTGCAGTCCCTGTGATTTGTAGATGGCAGTTTCCATTGAATGTGAAGTAGTTGCTACTCCATAAGGCATGCAGTAATTAAGATTTTTTTTTTACTTTAGTTTCTCCTGGAAGGGCTCTAATTTGCTTTATTAGTGCTCCTTCAATTTCCCCAATGCAATAGTTGTGAGGAAGAACCATGCACAATGCCTCAATGTCTATAGTAACCAGGATTGTGCCTTCTTGGACCCCTATGCCTTTTATTTTCAGCAGGAAATCAAAGATGTATAGTTTGCTTTAGCTGCTAGGGGTTTTAAGGTTACTTCCAAGTAGACTGCTATATGTTCTGTTACTGATCCACTTCTGGCAATCACTGGTTTATGAGGGTCTTTTTATGTGGTTTGGGAATCCCAAAGAAAGATGGTATCTTAGGGTAATGGTACATGAGGATTTCAAGCAGATTGTTGCCAATAACTTCTAAGTTATGCAAAATTTGTAGCAGACATGATCCACTTTCTTGTAAAATTGAGGGTGGCTCAACATTCCTTCAATTTTATTATTGCAAACTGTTGTATCTGTTACTGAAATGCCTACTTCTTTGTCTGCTTTCATATGTTTAAAATGAGCAAAGAAATTGGTTGATCTGATTATCAATTAAGTGTGCATCTGTTGTGTTCCATGCATGGCAGAAAAATGGTAGAGGCTGGCCAGACATCTCAATGACAGACAGTTTTCTCTCTCTCTCTCTCTCTCTCCCCATGGACTCTTACCTGCAATTGAAGAATACCCTGCAGTTAACAGCTGTACATCTTTAACAAAACTGTTGAAGTCATCTTCAAAATAATGAGAAAATGAACAGAGTCCAGAAATATTTCAATATATCAGTTATGGACCTCTTCCACCATGAACATGACATTGAATTTGCTCAACTGAGATCCAGAATGTGAATTACAAAAGTGACTGCAAAACAATTTTTAAGAATGAATTTGTCTAATAGCATGTAACAATTTGACATAACGCTCCTGGAAATAACTACCTTGATGGATTTGTACCAGAATAGTTAGCTAGTTATACCCCTAAAACAATTGCACAAGTTACATTTTCCCTAAAATCTACCTCGACAAAAACATTCATTTCACATTCTATCATTTAATAACACAAAAACAGAATGTGTTTCTCAAATCAAACTCCTTGGATTATTAATTGATGATCTTCTCAGATATGATCGCCACCTCCTTCAAGTCATGAAATAAATGAATGAATAAATGAATTAATAAATAAATAAGCATTGGAAACTTGTCCCCCTCCATAGGGTATAAAGTTTTCTTACTGACCACTCCAGAAAATCAATAGCAAAAGCATATCTACTCCTTTCCCTAATTTCTGCACCACCTATCTTTATTAATCTCAACTCCACACTAAAAAGCAAACTAGATATGCCCTAAAATAAAATTGCCAAATTTGCTGCAGATACCCCAAAAGACTCACCACTACCTACCCATAAATGATCTTAACTGACTTGAAATTCCACATTACTATAACTACTCACAACTCACTATAGCCCACAATAAAATATACTACACTGAAAAGTGTCCATCTCTACAAGGGTACAACTAGAACCCTAAGATCTAGCAAAAAAAAAAAAAAAAAAAAAAAAAAACACTCCTCTCTGTCACATAATCAAATAATTTTGCAGGTGAGTCACTTTACTGTTATGTTACAAAAATCTTAAAACTTCATCTAATAATAAAATAACTAAATGTATATAAACTATCACTGAAAAAACACATATTAGATAGTTGACTGTGCTCCTGCACAGCTCAAGGATACCTTATAAATGCTACTCATAAACACTTTCCCCCTCCTATATATAGCTAACCTCCTTCTAATCCATATACATCCATCTGTTCCCCATCACTATCTCACCAAACATCTCTGTCTCTGTACTTCTGCCTTACATTCCACTATATATTAATGTTCTTTATAAAACATACCATCATCAAAAACTACAATCTGTTCTACAAACTCTTGCATACTTACTATACTCCCAAAACTCAGTTTTACAATCTTTAAATTATATACAGCTTAATACATTTATAGCATATTTCTAAACATATATCTCTCTAGAAACTGTATACATTAAATTTCACTATGTATTATGACTGACATTTCAACTGTAGATCCTAAACTGTATTTTAATGTACATACCTATCTGTTTCAAAATGAAAAATGCCAAAATGATTTGAATATATGTATACAAAGTGAGTATCTTTGGCATTTTGTAACTGTAAAAACTGTACAGCTTTTTTTCTCTTTGTACAATGAAAAACTCTTATTATTTTACTTTATTTTGCAATGTTTACTGTACTTATATGTTATATCTGTAACAGCTTTGGAGCTTTTCTTCCTGGCCACCACTGAAAATGGGATCAATCTCAGTCAGACTTTACCAGTAACATAGATGGATAGATCGATAACTAAGTAGCTAAATAAATAAATAATTATAACTCGGCACATATATCACTTAGTTGATACTATGAGGCTACAGTTTTATATTAAAATGTTCTGTACATAAATAATTACCATTCATGAATACAAAAAGGAAAAATTCAATCTGAAAAAAAAGAAAACAAAACAAATACAGCTACCCAATTTATAAATGCACTCGGGTGGGTCATGGAAAAGATAGTACCAGATGCCAGGGATTGTAAAATATATCGTTTTTTTATGGAGTAGTAAATGATGTAGCTAGTTTTCTGGATGTCGAGAATTTTATTTATTTATTTATTTATTTATTTATTTGCAATTTAATTACCGGGAAAGTCCACTGGGCCAAATTGACCCATTTTCAGTGGAGGCCCGGGGAGAAAAGCTCCAAGATGCATTATACAATTCAGATACAAATGACAGTTAATATTAAAGGTCTTATGTAGAATAGTTACTCATAAATGCATTCAATATCATGCATAGTTAACAAATTCATTAAGCTTGAAGGTAGGGAATCACACAGTTTCATTTGAGGAAAACAGATATGGGTTAGGTGTGGAAACAGTTTACATACAAACCTTTTAAGAAAATGTAAATATGCTTTACATACACACATCAGCAGTAGAATGCTATTTACAATATTTACAAGGTTGGGCTGTGTGAGGGTAGCTGTAGGAGGTGAAAGCTTAGAGATAAGCTATAGAAATTGTTGAGAGCTTAGATAGGCTCATAGGAAGATAATTATGAGAGTTGTAGAGCTTAGGAACCTGTAATTTCCTGTTGAATGTAGAATCTAGAAGTCATGAAGTCCAATATATTCTATTTTTCATTTTTTTTCAGTGTAGCTTTTTATATAGATTCATAGGTGTATACTAGACTATTGATGACTAGGGCCTTTAGAAGCTAAGCTGTGAAACTCAAATGTGTCCCTCAACTTATATGTTTTAGACATTTATATACAGGGTGATTGTTTGTTACAACATGATGTACTGAGTGCATCTGCCCATCACATTTGTGGACACCAGACCAGTGCTGGAATTTTTGATTTCCCATCCAGTGGTCTAATTTACACTTAAATAGCATTAGGAAGGGACTTTATTTCACATGGATGGGGAGCCTGTTCCAGAGAAAAGGAAGTCTCTGAGATACATATCCATATCACCAACATGTCCTATTTAAGTTGCAAGCAAAATTTAGGTCTTTAAATCTAGTAGTTCTGATGCTGCTTGTTTTGTGGATGTGCAAAAAGGTTCAACAGAGCGGGGTCCAGGGATGCCTTGGATTTTTTCTGATTTACTGAAATAGACATATTTATCAGTGTAAAATTAGATTTTTGGAATAGAAGTGGTGTAATCACCTTCGATTATTATTGAGGATGAATTCAAAAAGATATTATATGTAAGGCAGCAAACATCCACGTTTTCTAACCATATACAATTCCAAAAGAGATTTATACAGTTCTTACTGCAGTATATAATTATGATGAATTATGTAGGTCTACTCCTGATTTTATGAAAAATGTCCTCCTCACTTCCTGAAAATTTGGGGTATTGATAAAGTCACATAGCAAACCACTTAAAATATTTTTCACAAGTTGTAGCCCTTTAATATCAATGGCATATACTGGTATAAGCTAAAGCTTACCTAATATGGTGGTAATGGTACTACTGTTATTACATGGGGAACGCCCATACACCTATGGTAATCCTGCTAAGTTACAAAGAGAGCGCTCCCCAGGGTTGATGTTGCATTCATTTCTCCCACCCAATGATCGTATATATGCACAAGTTATTTGCAGTTGTAGTCATCTCCTTTGTATCCACATGATAATTGTAAAAATCACTTTATTACTCTAAATAATGCATATTCCTCAACTCTCCAAATTTTCATAGAATGTCTTTATTTTTGTCTCATATTTTTGGTCTGTTCCTCATAAAATATATGATTAAATCACAGGGCATTGAAGTCACTAAATAACAACATACACTTTAGTTTCATACATGATAGCCTTCAGAAATTGACACTAACACAAATCCTTTTATTGTACAAATGTTCTAAGTTTATAACAGCAATATTTATAATCTGTTACAATTTTGGGGCCTTTGTTCCCCTCCATTATTTAAGGCTTTGTCCAAATTTGTTGCTTTAAGAAGATGAGAAGTATGCAATGATGTTTGCTATAGCTGAACATAATCACTTACTGCAGGTTGCAATTCAGTGTTATTGCTGCATGCATGACATCGTTTTTACTGGTTTGCCTACAGGGTAATGGTTGACATAGGTGGTATTGTGGAGATTAACATATTACATGTCCATAGGAGGCTTATGACTTTTTCACATGCTTAGCATAAGTTCATAGAGTGTGGTTTGTCCAGCATTCCTTTGCTTGATGATAGTGAGCAAGTCAGTTAACCAGACATTGCTACTGTGTTGCCCCTGAAAAGGAATTGTTTTTCTGGTGGGCTACCAGATGACAAATGGGTAGTATTATATTGATGAGATGTAGTAGGTAGTAGTGTTATGCTGACAGGACAACTTAGTCGGTGAGATGGATTCCCCCGGATTGCATTGATATTTGCATATCCCACAGGCTGAATTATTTGTGCCAAGCCAAAATTCATTGTCTGTGAGCACGTGGTAGTTGTTATACTATTGGAGAGTAGCATGTGCTATAAAACTGACAACAAAAGGGATACAAGCATGATCACTTTCTATTTTGTTCTGGTGGGTCTTATATGCATTTTGGCCTAAGTGCTCAAGATGTACTGATTATATCCTGGCTAGGTGTCAGGGGTATAAGAGGAACTAAGCTTGGTGCAATTAAAACTAATTCTGAGCATCAAGCATGAGAACAACACAGCTGATACAGCAACTGCTACAGCAATAAAACTAAGTTATGACCAATCAGCCATATGTACTGGAATCAGCAAATGATTTGATGCGTCAGAATAGACACAGACAAGATGTACATGTGTTTGGATGATGTAATCAACTTTATACATTTTCAGTATTTGCATTTCGTACTAAATATGTTGTACTTATTCATCTAGCAGTCCAAGTTAGACCCATTATCATAATATTGCTGATTTCATATCATTATACGGTCAATAGCATTTGGCTCAGCGGATTAAGGTGTGACCTTGAGCCAGTCGCAACCAAACAGTACTACAAGAAATTTGTGAGTATGATTTAAGGTCATTAATGGTCTCCTGGACTTCACACCTATGAATTTGTGTACAGTTGCAACTGCTTATGAGACAGCTCTACCTGTGTCTCTGAATCAGTCCCACCCAGTTTACCTCCAATCACTGGGCTATTTTGCCTAATGCAATACACTATTATTTTCTGAATTCTGCCTTATGTGCCAGAATGAATAACTGAAGTGTTATGAACATAAGAACAAAGAAAAAAATGGAAGAACTATTTGAAAGGATAAGACATCTATAGATTGTACCACACATAGAATAAAAACAAATTAAAGCCTCGCCAAAGAATAATATCAATAATGAAGTATAAAGGTGTGAGTTGCAGAGCATTTATCCGCACTGCCTATTTTTTAGCCTGCTGTGGCATTCCCACATAGCCCAAGTACAACATCCATGCATAACAATTTCATTAAACCACATCACCTCTCTTGATAATTATTTACTTTTCTTCCTGAAATACTGAAGCCTAAATTACTCTGTACATGATCTCTATAAAAAAAAAAAAAAAACTAGGGAAAATAGTTGTGTTAGTTAGATATCAGAGTTTATTTTTCCTATAGAATATTGTCTATGCAAAGCAGTGCTTTATTTTGCCACTGTGAAATGAAACAGGTAGAGATAATCCTAAGTTCTCATATTTGAACTGTAAAACATTAATTACATGTAGGAACAGTGTAAGGAAATAAATGCTTGAAACTTGCTGCTTTCAATTCATACATTCTAAGCACTTTAATTAGAAGCTAATTTAAATATTAAGGATGATGAAATGTATTAATTAAAGTACAATAAATGTACAGTGGGTATGATTTATCAAATTGTATCTTTTCTTTTTATCTACATAACATGAATTAATTATAACAGTTGTGAGTTCTGCTTTTTGGTATATTTGTCTGTTTGCACTCCAGCACATACAACCCAACATGACAGATCCTGTTGGATTTCCTGTGTATGTATGTGTCGGTTATAGGTTCATAGGTGTGCACTAGGCTAATGGCCCTGGAACCTTTACAAGCATAGCCCATAGGATTACCCTGGCATTGTGCTACCCAACCTTAGTTCCTAGTCCCTCTGTCGAGTAGAGCCAATGGAGTGATCCCCGGGGTGATTTTAATATTTCCCATCCACTGATCAAGATTTCTCTTGAAGAGGGCCAGTAAGGTACTCTGCTTGACATGTATGGGAAGTCTATTCCATAGCATGGGCAGTCTCTGGTTTATGAACCTGTCCCTCCAGCATGTTCTGTTGATTGTGGTAATGAGGTTGAGGTCTCTGGAGCGTGTGGTTTGCAGGGATTGGGATTTCTTTAGATGTAGCATTTCTAACAGAGCTGGGTCAGACATGGCTTTGTAAGTCAAGCAGAAATCGCATCTACGTAGATGATATGAGACAGAGAATAGTTGGAGTTTTTTGAGTCTGACCATATAGGACAAGTGTTTAAGGCCTAGGATCCTCTTTGTGAGGTACTTCTGCAGCCTCTCCAGTTGTTGCAGGTGTCTAGTGCGATACATGCCAGATGGGGCATTGTACTCGATGATTGGCCTAATGAGGGAAGAGTAGAGGGAGCCAATGACTTCTTAATTCCTGGATGCAAAACCCTTACTAATGAGATGTGCCACATAGAAGGACTTTCTGACCACAGTGGCAACGTGGTGGTCAAAAGAGAGGTTGCTGTCAGCCTGTGTTCACAGATCTCTTATAATGCCTTCTGTGTTGAGTGGACTACCATAAATGTGGTAATTCAAGGGAACGAGGCTTTTCCCAAAGAGGATGAAGACACATTTTTTGGCATTGAGCTTAAGGTCATGGTTCTGACACCAGTCGTTGGTCTCATTGAGTCCTTTCTATAGGATGTCAACATCACTTGGGGAGTTAATAATAGCTCCCAACATGAAATCATCTGCGAACTTTGTCAGCCAGAGTCTCTTCATGTTGGCCTGGACTTCAGAGAAGTAGATACCAAATAGGAGGGGACCCAGGACCGAACCCTGTGGGACTCCACTCATGACTGGTTGGCAGTCTGACTTGGAGTCATCTACTTTTACACTGTGGGTTCTATCTGTGAGCCAGTTTGCAATCCACCTAGTGATGTAGGGGTTGATGCCTAGATTAGTAAATTTTTCTATGATTTCTGAGTGGGGAATGGTATCAAAGGCCTTGGCCAGATGCTCTGATGACTAACTCAAAGAAGTAGACCAAGTTGAGCAGGCATGATCTACCCTTCACAAAACCAAACTGAGTAGGATACAGAGTTTGGAGATTCCCTATACCCTTTTTATTAAGTCCATGATGATGCATTCCATAGCTTTGCATATCAGACTCATCAGGCTAATGGGGTGATAGTTCCTGGGGTCTGTAGTCACTCCTCCTTTGTGGAGAGGGATGACTGTAGCAGTGCACCATTCAGTAGGGACAAAGCCTGAGGTGAGGCTGTGATTGAACAGTGCACACAGGTGAGGTGCCACTTCACTCTGTAGTTCATGTAGAACACAGCCAGGGATACTGTCAAGTCCCATAGAAGCTGTATTCTTGGCCTTGGACAGTGCTGTTTTAACCTGTGCAGCAGTAATACTGGGTGCCTGGCAATCTACTGGTATTGTGATTGGTCCTTTGGGGAGGGAGAGAGAGGTAAGTTAGCACTGAATCTGTCCACCAGTATATTTGCAGTATCTCTTGGCTCGGTGTAGGAGGTACCATTGTGCAGTAGCTCTGAACAAATCTGGGTATTGCCATGGAGATTCTTTACATAACTATAGAAGGCCTTGTGGTTGTCTTTACTATCTCCTGCAATTCTGTTTTCATAGCTAGCTTTAGAGGATTTGAGGAGGGATCTCAACCTTTTGTTGAGGCAGATAAGGGAGTTTTTCCAGTCTTGGGACTTCACCTTATTCCACATCAGTTTCCTCCTTCTGTTGTAGAGTTTGTTTATGGCAGGGGACCATCAGATTGGCTTCCTTTTTTTTTTTGAGGAGAGTATCTTAGTTCTATTGGGTATGGCGAGATCCATGCATTTCAGTACGTGTTTATACATGCATTGGTGTTTGATTTGGTGGTCATGCAACTATTCTCCATTTGCATGGGTGCCGTGAAGTTAGCCACCTCTGTTTTTAGGACCCCAAAGTTAGCTTTGGAGAAGTTTTTCATGGTGGTTACCTTTGTTGGGTTGTAGAAGGGATGTGGATTTCCAAGGTGATTAGCTTGTGATCAGATATAACCAGGAAGGAGTTGACTACTGGTGTAGAGCAATGGTCGCCCATTTTAGTAATGACCAGATCAAGGATGTTGCTACCTCTAGTGGGGGTAAGAACGAGTTGGTCCAGGGCATTGGAATTAATGAATTTCAGAAAGTGTTGGGCAAGTGTATTGGTACATGAGTAGTTTTCCCAGTTAATGGAGGGGTAGTTGAAGTTGCCCAGTATGAGAATGTTAGGCTGGACCCTAATATTCTATAGAGTGCTTAGGAATGTGGAGTGTGAATCTTGGGACATGGCTGCATACCTATAGCAAGCTACGACCTGAATCGCTGTCTTACTCAATGTTAGCTGCACCTTAAGTATCTCAGATGCGTTATGTTGGGCTAAAAGTCTGGAGGTGTGCACATCCTTTATGAATATGGAAACACCACCACCTTTGGAGCTTTGGTCCAAGTTCTGGGGCTTAAAGGTGTGGAATGAGTTGTAGCCTGGTAGTGCAGGGGCGCTTTTAGCTGCCTTGAACCAGGGCTCTGTTACAGCACAAATGTTGATGTTCTCCATTTTAAGGATTACTTCGAGCGAGTTCATTTTTGAGATTTAGACTTCTAGCGTTGAGCAGCAAGACCCTCAAATTGCATTTGTTTGTAGCTGTTATGGTGGTAATTTGGTCTTTGGAACACTGCCTAAAAAAGGCACTATAGGGGTGGCAAGAGTCTTGGCCAGTATCCAGAAGCCCAGGGGTGAAAGATGCAGGCCATCTCTGGCAAAGCATTGAGGTCTGTCAATCATGCCATCCCAGGCAAAAAGATACTAGATCCCCTTACAATGACACCAGAAACTTAGCCAATTGTTGAAATCAATCATTTTCTGTTTGTACTGTGGTATCATTGTGGGTGATGGTTGGATGCTGCTCAGGGCTAGGAACATACCTGCCTGGGCTACATAATCTTAGAGCTCCTCCATGTCTCTTTTCATGTTGTCCAGGGAGGTACATCTCAGGTCATTCACACCCACATGTACAATGACAGAGTCATATTTTTACCTGTTGTTGAGGGACCTGAGTGCATGCATTATGTGGCAGATCCAGGTGCCTGACAGGCAGCTAACTGTTAATTTCTCCTTATTCAACCTAGTGAGTGGGACATCAGTGTGCCTCACTATCGAGTCACCTATGACTAGTGTGTTGGGCATGCTGTTTTGCCTCAGGGCCTTTGGTTGAGTGGCACACTGTTTAGGAGAGTTATGTGTCTTATGATTAGTGTTGTGTTGTGGTGGACAAGTGTGTTTCTGCCTTGGAGGTCTCTGCTGTTTGGTTAGATTTTTATTGAGAGCGTCCATGAAGGTGGATGTGTGGTTTGTATTTTTATGTGAACGCAAAGCTAGTGTGTGTTCTGGAGGGCTATGTGTTCCATGTGGTGTGGTGCAAGTGTTGACCTTCTCCTCTTGACCAGCTATTCCGGTCATGGCTGGAGAGTGGATGGCTTCCAATTTGGTTATATAAGTGCATCTCTCACAAGTCCGAGTGTTGGGGGTAAGAGGAGAGGGCTGTCAGTGTACATGTGGCAGTTGCTACATTGCCTCAGGATGCCCAAGTTCACCAGGTTAATAGGAGAAAGCACAAGGGAACTGACCTTTAGACATGCCTGGAGAGGTAGGCATTAATAAGTATTGGAGCTGTTTCCTTGTAGAACATTTAGTGCTGGTAGCACTTTTGTGTACTACAATAATTGCTAAAAGAAGTCTGCTAAACTAACAAGCTAGTAAAAGTGCAGGAGAGGAGAGGACTAGCAGATCTAAGGCAAAATTTGAAGAACAGACTTTGGCACTGCTCAGAAGGTTACAGACAGTCCTGGATACAGCAAATCTGTATCTGGATTAGATTAGTGACAGGACAGATGGTAAACAAGCACAGATGTGTTTTTTTAAAAACAGAAAGTTGAAAGAGATAGAAAAACTGCCCAAATGGTCAATAAACTACAATTTCTGGGCCAAAAATCACTCCTCTTGTGGTAGAGAGGCTACCTAGTACTTACCACTCCCACTGATCAGATAGAAGGCTTCCCACCAACACAGAAAGGCTTGGGGGGCTCAGAAGCTTACAAACAGTCCTGGATACAGCAAATCTGTACCTGGACTAGACTTGTTACAGGAAAGGTGGGGAACAAGCACAAATGCAGGCTTTTAAACCAGAAAGTTGAAAGAGATGGAAAAACTGCCCAAGCTGCCAATAAACTACAATTTCTGGGCCAGAAACCACTCCTCTTATGGTAGATAGAGTTATATACATATAGATAGATAGATGGATAGATAGATAGGTAGATAGATAGATAGATAGATAGATAGATAGATAGATAGATAGATAGATAGATAGATGATAGCTTGATTCATAGATTCATTTATATTCCAAGATTATGGAGTCTCCTGACCATTCTCACCCTGCCAATACCATCCATCAAACACTTACTTTTCCCAAGAGGGCAATACCAGAATTGAGTCACACTGCTCAACATGCAGGGGAAGTTTATTCCAGAGCATAGAAAGCTGATGTGTTGTAATCCATCATATTTACTTTATCTGTTGGTGAATATTTAGATCTCTGGTTTCAATACGTGAGAAGATATTGGGCATTTGAATAAACAGGAGGACCAGAACAATTTCATCTCTTATGGTGTGGTAAGTGAGAATGAGATTGCCCCTCAAAAGTCTGTAAAACATTAAACAAACTTCCAGCCTCTCCTGGCAGCTCAGGAACATTAGGCCTGGGATTTTTTTTGGTCAGGAACCTTTGTAATCCTTCTAATTTTTTGATATGTTTAATGAGTTAAATCCCAAAGGATTGCAAAAGATAGATAGAAATAGATGCATATATGGTAATTTCTTTATATAAAAAAACACCAATATAAACCTCCTCTTCAAAGAACAAATTATCTGTATCCTGACTTGTTCAAGTTTAGTTGCATTACAGCAGCGTAATTTATTAATAGAGCTACATAGTATATTCATTAGATCACTGAGGCAATGCACCATGCAGAGTATTGAAAAAATTAGCACTTTTGTATTTTAATGAAGTACTTCATAATACAAAGAACAGAAATGAAGCACATTTTAATAAACTCATCATAGGTGCATACTTAGAAATATACTGTTTAAAAAATTCCCACATATATACCATTTATCTTGACAAGTGTCAACTTTTTTACTTCTTTATAACCTGCTTTCCATTTTAAAACAGCTCAATAGCTGTAGTAACTTGCAACATATGTTCTAGTACAGAACTTTCATTTTCAATAAGGTCCCCATGTCAACTTGCATGTCTTTCTGTACTTGATCAACATGAAAAATAGACATTTTTTGAACGTATCATATTTCATAAACCACAGAATAATGAATTATTTGTCTTCTGTTTGGTCTTGCTAGAATACAAATATTCATACACCCATTGCGGCAACCTGCTAGATGCCATACCTACATTGAATGGCTTACAGGCATCATTGAATGTCAAAACGTCTACAAAGGTTGAATTATAACCATAATGGAATGAACACCCTAAACTTCTGATCATGTTATTCACTTTCTCACAATGGAGGCATAAATATGCTTGCAATATTTAAAAAATCAACAAGGGTATGTTATCCCAGAGGATTCTTTATTTCTTGAATTCTTTGCAAATTTATTTGAAAAACAACTTTTTTAAGTCCACACTTTTCTTATCCATAAAGTTTAGTAACTCATCTGCATTCTTTAATAACTCTGGATTTTATTTTAACATGTTGCAGCCATTAACTTTCCTAACATTTGTACTCTCTAAAATGTGTTATAAAGTGAGAATGTTGTGAAAAATGCATCTTTATATGTTACAAACCTGTCACATTTTCTTTTTCTTTTTAATGTAAGAGCATAAGTTGCATTTCTATTTTCACACACTTTTAGGAAAATCTGATCTTTTATATTGATGACATATCCTCTGCCTAAATAAATATCATTTGAGGTAACAAGTTCTGTCCAAAACATAACATCTATAGAAGCTAATATAGAAAATCTTATGGCAAGAACTTTAGAATCATTGTCCTGGACAAAGGGGGGGTTGCTACTCTTTCACCGTAGGTAACTATTGCTGGCTGTTGGCTTACAATAGGCTGAGGATCCTCTATATTGTATTGTATTCTATCATGAATGAAACACATACTCCATTTAGATCATTTGGTGTAAAAGAAGGTCAAACATGCTTTTACTTTTAAATCATTCACATTCAAAAGCAGCAAGTGTTGCATTTACTTCATAAGTGTTGTAACTTTAGCTTAGGAATATAATATTTGAGACTTTTAACTGTGAAAGATTTAAAAGTAAAAGTAAAACTTTTTAAGTTCCAAGAAGTCACAGGAGGAAAACACATAAGTAGATACAAAAGTTTAGATTAACTTTTTGTGATGGATAATTTATGTCAGAAATTATCTACTTAGAAGGCATGATAATACCTGAGAATGCAACATCAAACTAATACTTCAGATTTTCACTGAAGTATTGTAAATCAGTTATATACATTGTGAACCTATTTTATTAAACAAAAAGGAAAGTAGTATGTTCCGACATGCAAAAAAGATATAATTTTCATATCACATTCAATTTGGAATACAGTTTTGAAATTAAAGTCATTAGAGAGATGGTTATTAATAACTGGAACATGTTAACTGAAAGAGCTATTCAGAAAGGTAGATGAGTTGTCATTCTTTGCATATAAGAAGTGCACAAACTAAAAAAATAGTTTTGAAAATAAATCCACAAAAAATAATCTACGAATAATGAGAGCTATGGGAATAAATCCTTGCAAATTTTGAAAATATTCCATGTTTGTTTAAGCCAGTCCATTTTGACATTGAGTAATGGGGACAGAAGATCAGTATATTCTGCTAGCAATGAATAAAATTCCTACCCTGAAGTCTTCACAGTATTATATAGATATTCCAAGATTATGGAGTCTCCTGACCATTCTCAACTTGCCACTACCATCCATCAAGCACTTACTTTTCCCAAGAGGGCCATACCAGAATTGAGTCACACTGCTTAACATGCAGGTGAAGTTTATTCCAGAGCATAGAAAGGTGCTGTGTTGTAATCCATCATATTTACTTTATCTGTTGGTGAATATTTAGGTCTCTGGTTTCAATACGTGGGAAGATATTGGGCATTTGAATAAACAGGAGGACCAGAACAATTTCATCTCTAATGGTGTGGTAAGTGAGAATGAGATTGCCCCTCAAAAGTCTGTAAAACATTAAACAAACTTCCAGCCTCTCCTGGCAGCTCAGGGACATTAGGCCTGGGATTTTTTTTGGTCAGGAACCTTTGTAATCCTTCTAATTTTTTGATATGTTTAGTGAGTTAAATCCCAAAGGATTGCAAAAGATAGATAGATATAGATGCATATATGGTAATTTCTTTATATAATAAACACCAATATAAACCTCCTCTTCAAAGAACAAATTATCTGTATCCTGACTTGTTCAAGTTTAGTTGCATTACAGCAGCGTAATTTGTTAATAGAGCTATATAGTATATTCATTAGATCACTGAGGCAATGCACCATGCAGAGTATTGAAAAAATTATCACTTTTGTATTTTAATGAAGTACTTCATAATACAAAGAACAGAAATGAAGCACATTTTAATAAACTCATCATAGGTGCATACTTAGAAATATACTGTTTAAAAAATTCCCACATATATACCATTTATCTTGACAAGTGTCAACTTTTTTACTTCGTTATAACCTGCTTTCCATTTTAAAACAGCTCAATAGCTGTAGTAACTTGCAACATATGTTCTAGTACAGAACTTTCATTTTCAATAAGGTCCCCATGTCAACTTACATGTCTTTCTGTACTTGATCAACATGAAAAATAGACATTTTTTGAACGTATCATATTTCATAAACCACAGAATAATGAATTATTTGTCTTCTGTTTGGTCTTGCTAGAATACAAATATTCATACACCCATTGTGGCAACCTGCTAGATGCCATACCTACATTGAATGGCTTACAGGCATCATCGAATGTCAAAACGTCTACAAAGGTTGAATTATAACCATAATGGAATGAGCACCCTAAACTTCTGATCATGTTATTCACTTTCTCACAATGGAGGCATAAATATGCTTGCAATATTTAAAAAATCAACAAGGGTATGTTATCCCAGAGGATTCTATATTTCTTGAATTTTTTGCAGATTTATTTGAAAAACAACTTTTTTAAGTCCACACTTTTCTTATCCATAAAGTTTAGTAACTCATCTGCATTCTTTAATAACTCTGGATTTTCTTTTAACATGTTGCAGCCATTAACTTTCCTAACAGTTGTACTCTCTAAAATGTGTTATAAAGTGAGTATGTTGTGAAAAATGCATCTTTATATGTTACAAACCTGTCACATTTTATTTTTCTTTTTAATGTAAGAGCATAAGTTGCATTTCTATTTTCACACACTTTTAGGAAAATCTGATCTTTTATATTGATGACATATCCTCTGCCTAAATAAATATCATTTAAGGTAACAAGTTCTGTCCAAAACATAACATCTATAGAAGCTAATATAGAAAATCTTATGGCAAGAACTTTAGAATCATTGTCCTGGACAAAAGGGGGGTTGCTACTCTTTCATTGTAGGTAACTATTGCTGGCTGTTGGCTTACAATAGGCTGAGGATCCTCTAGATTGTATTGTATTCTATCATGAATGAAACACATACTCCATTTAGATCATTTGGTGTAAAAGAAGGTTAAACATGCTTTTACTTTTAAATCATTCACATTCAAAAGCAGCAAGTGTTACATTTACTTCATAAGTGTTGTAACTTTAGCTTAGGAATATAACATTTGACACTTTTAACTGTGAAAGATTTAAAAGTAAAAGTAAAACTTTTTAAGTTCCAAGAAGTCACAGGAGGAAAACACATAAGTAGATACAAAAGTTTAGATTAACTTTTTGTGATGGATAATTTATGTCAGAAATTATCTACTTAGAAGGCATGATAATACCTGAGAATGCAACATCAAACTAATACTTCAGATTTTCACTGAAGTATTGTAAATCAGATCTATACATTGTGAACCTATTTTATTAAACAAAAAGGAAAGTAGTATGTTCCGACATGCAAAAAAGATATAATTTTCATATCACATTCAATTTGGAATACAGTTTTGAAATTAAAGTCATTAGAGAGATGGTTATTAATAACTGGAACACGTTAACTGAAAGAGCTATTCAGGAAGGTAGATGAGTTGTCATTCTTTGCATATAAGAAGTGCACAAACTAAAAAAAATAGTTTTGAAAATAAATCCACAAAAAATAATCTATGAATAATGAGAGCTATGGGAATAAATCCTTGCAAATTTTGAAAATATTCCATGTTTGTTTAAGCCAGTCCCTTTTGACATTGAGTAATGGGGACAGATGATCAGTATATTCTGCTAGCAATGAATACAATTCCTACCCTGAAGTCTTCACAGTATTATATAGATATTCCAAGATTATGGAGTCTCCTGACCATTCTCACCTTGCCACTACCATCCATCAAGCACTTACTTTTCCCAAGAGGGCCATACCAGAATTGAGTCACACTGCTCAACATGCAGGGGAAGTTTATTCCGGAGCATAGAAAGGTGCTGTGTTGTAATCCATCATATTTACTTTATCTGTTGGTGAATATTTAGGTCTCTGGTTTCAATACGTGGGAAGATATTGGGCATTTGAATAAACAGGAGGACCAGAACAATTTCATCTCTAATGGTGTGGTAAGTGAGAATGAGATTGCCCCTCAAAAGTCTGTAAAACATTAAACAAACTTCCAGCCTCTCCTGGCAGCTCAGGGACATTAGGCCTGGGATTTTTTTTGGTCAGGAACCTTTGTAATCCTTCTAATTTTTTGATACATTTAGTGAGTTAAATCCCAAAGGATTGCAAAAGATAGATAGATATAGATGCATATATGGTAGTTTCTTTATATAATAAACACCAATATAAACCTCCTCTTCAAAGAACAAATTATCTGTATCCTGACTTGTTCAAGTTTAGTTGCATTACAGCAGCGTAATTTGTTAATAGAGCTATGTAGTATATTCATTAGATCACTGAGGCAATGCACCATGCAGAGCATTGAAAAAAATAGCACTTTTGTATTTTAATGAAGCACTTCATAATACAAAGAACAGAAATGAAGCACATTTTAATAAACTCATCATAGGGGCATAATTAGAAATATACTGTTTAAAAAATTCCCACATATATACCATTTATCTTGACAAGTGTCAACTTTTTTACTTCTTTATAACCTGCTTTCCATTTTAAAACAGCTCAATAGCTGTAGTAACTTGCAACATATGTTCTAGTACAGAACTTTAATTTTCAATAAGGTCCCCATGTCAATTTACATGTCTTTCTGTACTTGATCAACATGAAAAAATAGACATTTTTTGAACGTATCATATTTCATAAACCACAGAATAATTAATTATTTGTCTTCTGTTTGGTCTTGCTAGAATACAAATATTCATACACCCATTGTGGCAACCTGCTAGATGCCATACCTACATTGAATGGCTTACAGGCATCATTGAATGTCAAAACGTCTACAAAGGTTGAATTATAACCATAATGGAATGAGCACCCTAAACTTCTGATCATGTTATTCATTTTCTCACAATGGAGGCATAAATATGCTTGCAATATTTAAAAAATCAACAAGGGTATGTTATCCCAGAGGATTCTTTATTTCTTGAATTTTTTGCAGATTTATTTGAAAAACAACTTTTTTAAGTCCACACTTTTCTTATCCATAAAGTTTAGTAACTCATCTGCATTCTTTAATAACTCTGGATTTTCTTTTAACATGTTGCAGCCATTAACTTTCCTTACAGTTGTACTCTCTAAAATGTGTTATAAAGTGAGTATGTTGTGAAAAAATGCATCTTTATATGTTACAAACCTGTCACATTTTCTTTTTCTTTTTAATGTAAGAGCATAAGTTGCATTTCTATTTTCACACACTTTTAGGAAAATCTGATCTTTTATATTGATGACATATCCTCTGCCTAAATAAATATCATTTGAGGTAACAAGTTCTGTCCAAAACATAACATCTATAGAAGCTAATATAGAAAATCTTATGGCAAGAACTTTAGAATCACTGTCCTGGACAAAAGGGGGGTTGCTACTCTTTCATAGTAGGTA